>NC_133649.1:118629867-118739303 GCF_009905375.1 Apium graveolens
TTCAGATGATGAGGAAGCAGCAGCTAAGGAAGGAGATCAGGAATCTCTAATCTCACAAGAAAAGGAATCTGCTCAAGCCACTGCTTCTCCATTAACTCCAACTAAGGAAGCTGCTACTGAAATGGCTAACACATCGTCTGTGTCTCCTAAGACTGTATCTCCTGTTGATCCAGGCACAAGTGCTGAAATTGATATCCAGAACCTGGTTGTGCCTGAAATAATTTACTTAGAAGCTCCAACAACAACTAATCCATCAATAACACCTATTACTGATGCTGCTCAAACTCCAGAATTATCTACTACACCTTCTCTGCATCTAGATGATGATGATCAGAATATAGGTGAGCATCAGGATATGGCTGTTGATCAGAACTTGGAACCAGATTAGCAATTAGAGGATGATGCTGAAGCCTCAATTGCTTTTCATACTGTTGTTTTATCAGAAGATACTGATTCTGTAAGTTCTGATGCTGCAAATGCTGGTAATACTGGTGATGTTGCTCCAAATGCAGATACTGATGAAGCAGGTCCTTCAGGACATGCACCTCAACAAATTGTTCTTAAATCTGAACTAGTTAAGAAGTTTGTCATCAGATAAGCACCAGTGCCTTGGAGTGAAACTCCTGCAGGACAGGAGTGGACTAAGGAATGGAACTCAGTTACATGTGTTCCATCTGCAAAGAATCTTGCTGAGCACTTGACAAAAGCTGATGAGATGTTAATTACTGATGATTTCAAAACACAGTTTAGATTCAATGCATTGAGTACTAAACATCTACAAGGTCTCCATTCAACTACTCATGCAGAGTTACATAAGATTCAGGAAGAATTAATGAAGCAAGAACAAGTTCAGAAGATTGACAAGGAAAAATTCTTCCAACCTACCTTTGACAGAGTTGCTTATATTGAGAAGACTCATGAGAAACAACAAGCTCAGATTGATGATATTCTAAAAAATCAAGCTTCTCAGCAATCTCAACTTAATGAAATCCAAGCCTTAGTGGAATTGCTTGTCTCTCTTCTTTTACTTGTTGATGCAAAAAGGGGGGAGAAAGTAATTAAGTCCAAATGCAAAACTGATAAGACACTGAAGGGGAAGGATGATGAAAAAGATGACCATGGAAACTCTGGAATGGGTAGAGTTCATAGTCAAGGTAGAGGTTTCTCATCAAGAAAAGCTGAAATCACAAGTCACAGGACAAGTTCTGATGCTGGAAAAAGAATTATTTCTGCTACTGGTAAAAGGATAAGTTCTGATGAACTTTTAGATCTTGATGAAGAAATGTCAAGACAGTTATTTCTTCAGGAAAATCCAGGAATGGACTTGGAGAGTCTAATGGAAGAAGAAGCCAGACTTAAATCAGGAAAAGTCAAATCTAAATCTGAAGCTTCTGGTAAAAAGACACTTCCAAAACTCAAAAGCATTGTGATAAAAGAAAGGACAAATCCTAAAGCAACCATGGCTAAATCACAACTGCAGATAGATCCAAGGTCCAAGGGCAAAGAAAAAGTTGGTGAACCTATCAAGGTTTATGTGCCTCCTGTGAAAGAAGAAATTACTGATGAAGATATTGATCTTGCTCTGACTTCAAGAAAAGTTTTTAAGACAACCTCTGACATGGCTCAAGTTATTCAGAGTCAAGAGATATAAGTTCTGATATTTTAAAGAAGCAAGTAACCTCTGACATAGCTCAAGTTAACTTGATATCAGAAGATAAATCAAAGACACTCCTACCAGGATTCACTAAAGAAAAATAGACTCAACCTTTGAAGACTGCTGCAAGTGGTTTTGAAGCAAGAGTGGTTACTGGAAAGGAAGCAAGAGATAAAACTGGATTGGGAAGTGCTGATGAAAGAAGAATACAGAACACTACCAATGATCCAACTTCCTTAAGTGAACCAGGTATTGGAGCAACTCCTGAGAGATTGAATCAACTGGAATCTGTACAAATGGTTTACCATACCTACTTGAAAGAACACATCTTGTTGTACTTCATGACAGATGGTAGGGTTTATCATATAAGGGAAAATGCCATTCCATTAAAGTATTTTGAAGAACTGGAGCATGTATTATTCTTACTTCAAGTGAATGACAAAATAACAGAAAGTGCTGCAAACTATTTGAAGAATCAGATTTAGAGACAGAAAAGGCTTTATTCTGTTAAGTCTGACAACACATATCTTCCAAAGTACAGAGATCACAAGGGTGATATAGTTGAAATGAAGCCCAATACTACTAAGATTATAACTACCTTTCTGGGTTACAGGGCTGTGGAATTCAATATTGAGTCTGATAAGGCATATTTGATCAGACTAGATCAGGATATAAGAAAAGCTAGAATTAATGATCTCAGGGCTGCAATCTTTCAAATTGGTGAAGATACTGCAGAACTTAAAGATGCTAAAAGGAGGATGATTGATGAACTCAGATATGCTGAAAGATGTTTGTTGAAGAACTATCTCAGAACAACTCCTGACATCAGAGAGATCAGAAGATGAAGCCAAGTCAAGATCTACAACTGCTTAAATTTTGATGTGAATACAGACTGAAGTTGTTATCAGAAGTTAAAGACTGGTAAAGCTTTAAGGACTGTAAGTTGTAGTTATCTAGTCTAATTCTCATGCATTTGTACTTAATGTTTTTGACATCATCAAATATCTGTTAAACTTGTATATTATGCTAATTTACAAGTTGGGGGAGATTGTTAGATATATTTGATAATGTCATGGCTAACGTGATTTATGTTTAGTTTTCAGATCTTACTTAAACATGATAAATCAGTACTTACTGGAAGTCAGGACTTAAGGATATCAGTATTTATATTATCAGGAGATAATCATCAGAAGATGGATATCAGAACTTAAGTACTGAAGGACGTTGTGATAAGGAAATCAGCTGTTTAAAGGATAGAAGATCGAGACAAACATAAGAAGAGATATGCATGAAGAAGGAATTCTATGAAGAATAGAATACTTGGAAGAAAAGATATCTGATTGATATATTTTAGGAAGCAGAATTATATTCCATATCAATTAGCGATTATCTTGTAACTGTGTAGTATATAAACACAAACATAGGGTCTACACTATTAGTGTTATCATATTCGAGAAGATTATTCATTGTAACCCTAGCAGCTCTCGTGATATTTGTTCATCACTGAGAGGTAACAGTTCCATACTGTAACAGAGTTTATTGTTTCAATAAAGTTTGCTTTCTGTTACTTGAGTTATTAAAGTTCGATTTGATTGTACTATACACTGTATTCACCCCCTCTACATTATGTGTATGACCTAACAAACCCCCTCAAGGAAATAACAATGTTGTGGCAAACTCCTTCGGGGCTTTTAAGTCCCTTAAGCCCCCTGAGTTCCACGGATCAGCCGACCCAGTTGAGGCAAGGGCATGGCTAAAGGAAATGGAGAAATCCTTTGAGATTCTGAGTACCGATGAGGCACAAAAGACTGTATTTGCTACCTACCTTCTGAAGGGAGAGGCCAACAACTGGTGGGAGGCTAAGAAAAACATGGAGACGGATGCTATCATAACCTGGGAGAGGTTCAGTCAATTGTTTTTGGGAAAATATTTCCCGAGGTTTATGGAGAACCAGATGGATATCAAGTTCTTGGAGCTAAAGCAGAACAACTTATCTGTAGCAGAGTACGAAGTAAAATTTACTGAGTTATCAAGGTTTGTGCCAGAGTTTATGAATACTGAGGAAAAGAAAGCTAGGAGGTTTCAGCAGGGACTGAAATCGTAGATTCAGAATAGGGTGGCAATCCTTGAGCTTACATACTATGCCACTCTGGTGCAAAATGCAACAATTGTGGAAGCCGAAAGTGAACAGATGCAGAAGGAAAGAGAGAAGAAAGGGATAAAGAGGAAAAGCATGAGCATGGGTAGAGGTTCCGCAGGAGGGAGCTTCCCAACTAGATTTAATCGAGGAGCAGTGTCCCTACCGGGAAGGAGTACTGGGTTTAAGCGGCCTGTGAGTGTAAATGTGAGCCAGAGCAGCCAGAATTCAGGAATATCCTATTCCAACCAGTCTCGACCCCCATTTCCAGCCTGTAACACTTGTGGAAAGATGCATTCTGGGGAGTGTAAAGGAAAGCCAATAACCTGCTTTAAGTGTGGTCGAGAGGGTCACTATTCAACTAAGTGCCCTTCATCAACCCCCGCCGTCATTCCAACCACCAATTGTCATCAGTGTGGACGCCCGGGTCATTGGAAGAGGGAATGCCCAATAAATAAACCAGCAGCTTCAGGAGCAAGCAAGGCTGCTTCTAATAAGCCACCAACTGCTAGGACTTTCAATATGACAGTTCAAGATGCTATGAAAGACTCAGATATGATAGCAGGTACCCTTTCTCTAAATTCAGTCAGTGCAAAGGTTTTATTTGATTCGGGAGCAACTAAATCTTTTATATTGAGGGACTTTGCACTTAAATTAAGACTTAAGGCTGAACCCTTGATAAAACCCTTACTAATAGAAATAGACAACCATGAAGTTATCCCTGTTAACCAGATTCACCCCGCTTGTGAGTTAGGAATAGGGGAACAATCTTTTAGTGTTGATCTAATTCCTTTTAAATTAGGGGAATTTGATGTAATTTTGGGAATGGACTGGCTATCTAGCAATGATGCTCAGATAGACTGTAAGGGGAAGAAAGTTAAGTTGAATATCCCAGGGAAGAAAGGAGTCATATTTAGAGGGAAGAGGCAGGCGCAAAATTTTTTGACTATGGCCCAGGCCAATAAGATGCTACGAAAAGAAAATGAGGCTTACCTAGCCTATGTGATGGACATACAGAAGGAGGTGCTCAACTTGCAAGACATTCCGGTAGTCAACGAATTTGAGAATGTATTCCCACAAGACCTTCCGGGACTACCACCTGATAGAGTGATTGAATTTGCTATTGAGTTGGCCCCAGGGACGACGCCAGTTTCAAAGGCACCATACCGGTTAGCCCCATTAGAAATGACGGAATTGGCTACCCATTTACAGGAACTTTTGGATAAGGGTATAATAAGACCTAGTATGTCTCCGTGGGGAGCACCAGTGTTATTTGTTATGAAGAAAGATTGGAGCATGAGGCTGTGCATCAACTACCGAGAGTTGAACAAGCTAACCATAAAGAACAGGTACCCGTTACCCAGAATAGATGATCTGTTCGACCAGCTAAAGGATGATGTTTAATTTTCCAAGATTGACCTGAGAACTAGATATCACCAACTAAAGATTAAACCCGAAGATATTCCAAAGATTGTGTTCCGTACCAGGTATGGGCCCTATGAGTTCTTGGTAATGTCCTTTGGATTAACCAACGCCCCAGTGGCTTTCATGGATTTAATGAATAGAGTATTCAAGAAGTACCTGGACAAGTGTGTGATAGTGTTTATCGATGATATTTTAATCTACTCAAGGACCGAGGCAGAACATGCAGAGCATTTGAGGATAGCTCTAGGAATACTCAAATAAGAACAGTTGTTTGCCAAATTCTCGAAGTGTGAATTCTGGCAGAATGAAGTATAATTTTTAGGACATGTGATCAATAAGGAAGGAGTATTGGTCGACCCCTCCAAGATAGAGGCGGTCTCGAATTGGGAAAGGCCAACCACACCCACAAAGGTAAGGAGTTTCATAGGATTGGACGGCTACTATCGTAGATTTGTAAAGGATTTTGCGAAGATCATAGCCCCTTTGACACGACTTACTCGTAAGACAAAGAAGTTTGAATGGAGAGAAAAATGCGAGAACAATTTTCAAGAATTGAAGAAAAGATTGGTAATGGGCCCGGTGTTGGCATTGCCAGGCGGAAAAGGAAATTTTGTAATATATAGTGACGCGTCGCACAAAGGATTAGGGTGCGTGCTTATGCAGCACGGTAAAGTGATCGCGTATGCGTTAAGACAACTGAAGGAATACGAGATTAGATATCCTAATCATGACCTTGAGCTCGCAGAAATAGTTTTTTCCTTAAATATTTGGAGGCACTACTTGTATGGAGAGAAGTGCGAGATTTTCACAGACCATAAGAGCCTCAAGTACATATTCACGCAGAAAGAGCTCAACATGCGCCAGAGAAGATGGTTAGAGCTAATCAAAGACTATGATTGTGAGATTCTCTATCATCCATGGAAAGCCAATGTGGTGGCTGACGCCCTTAGTAGGAAGGAAATAAACAAAATGATAATGTCTTCGGAGGAATTGATAAGGGATTTTGAGAAAATGGAAATAGAAGTAACGGTAACCGGAGCCGGAACCGAAAAGCTGGTTGAGATCGCGATGCAGCCAGAGTTATTGGAAAAGTTTAGATTGTGCCAAGAAAAAGTAATGAATGAAGGCAGAGAGTCAATAACTGGAGAAGAGATCCATACCGAGAGAGATGATAAGGGGATAATGAGGTATTCCTACAGGATTTGTGTTCCGAGTGTTCAAGAGCTTAAAGACGAGATTTTGGATGAAAGCCATAGTTCAAAGTATTCTATTCACCCGGGGAGCACCAATATGTATAGGGATTTGAAGGAATATTACTGGTGGCCCAACATGAAGAGGGACGTAGTAGAATAGATAAACAAATATTTGACTTGCCAAAGAGTAAAGGCGGAGCACCAGAGACCCAGTGGACTTTTACGACCCCTGGTGATTCCCGAATAGAAATGGGAACATATACCCATGGATTTTGTTGTAGGCTTACCAAGGATGAAAGCCAATCACGATGCCATATGGATAATTATAGACTGACTAACAAAGTCAGCTCACTTCATTCCTATCAATGAGAGATACACAGTTGAGAGATTGGTGGACATTTACCTTAAGGAAATAGTGACGCGACATGGAGTCCCCACGTCCATTGTCTCACACCGAGACCCCAGATTCAACTCCAGATTTTGGAGGAGCTTTCAAGAATGTGCGGGAACCAAATTAAACATGAGTACCACTTACCATCCCCAAACGGACGGGCAAAGTGAAAGGACCATCCAGATACTAGAGGATACATTGAGAGTATGTGCAATAGACTGTAAAGGAAGTAGGGATGATCACTTTCCGTTGATTGAGTTTTCTTATAATAATAGCTTCCATGCCAGCATCGGAATGCCGCCTTACGAGGCCCTGTACGGAAGAAGATATCGATCTCCCTTATACTGGGATAAAGTGGGAGAGCGAAAGATGATCGGACCCGAAATGGTGCAAAGGACCAAAGACATAGTGGATCTAATCAGAGGATGACTTGTAGCAGCCCAAGACCGACAGAAGAGGTATGCAGACTTAGTCCGAAAGGACAAGGAGTATGAAGTAGGGGACTTAGTATTGCTGAAAGTATCCCCTTGGAAAGGATTGATGAGGTTCGGAAAGAAAGGGAAACTAAGCCCAAGATACATTAGACCTTTTGAGATAATGAGACAGATTAAGAAGTTAGCTTACGAGCTAGCCCTACCCCCGAACCTACAACAAGTTCATAATGTGTTCCATGTATCAATGCTAAGGAATTATCATCGGGATGCTAGGCACATAGTGGAATACGAGCATGTGGACATGCAACCAGACCTGACTTACGTAGAGCAACCAGTGAACATCATGGATAAAAAGGAGCAGGTGCTTCGGAACAAAGTGATCAAGCTAGTCAGAGTGCTATGGCAGGATCATAATGTGGAAGAGTCGATTTGGGAACTAGAGAGCGCAATGCTAGAAAAGTACCCCTATTTATTTTCTATCTGATTCCGCGACGGAATCCTTTTAAGGAGGAAGGACTGTAATAACCCCAAAATTTTTGGACTTTTTATAACCCTTATGAATAATGATTTTCCTGATTATGCTGATTAAGGAAATTTTTCATGCCACACTATGTAGGAATTCTTTTATTGATATTCTGAGATCGTATTAGTACTCCATAAAGTATATGAGTGTATGTAAAGATCGTCAGAATCCAAATTCGAACACTTTAATTTTTCCCGAAAATCCACCAGATACTGAAAGAATTGAGTATAAGGTAACATGGTTAAAAAGATTTAAATTCAAGGATTATAAGAGAGGATCATAAAAGGAATATAAAATATTGAGAAAGGTTAGGGGAACCCAAGTGATAAGATCCCGGATATGATCCCTCAAACGACGAACGAGAACGAAAGTTAAGCGAACCGTATAACAGATAAGCGGTCATTAGCCAAGTAATTAAGGGTTAATCAAAGAGGTTAGTGGATGATGATGTCATCACACAACAAGGGGAAGACATGTGTTAAAATATGACACAACCATGGTGACATAAGCATGACAAGTAAGATTGTTTTGTTGGTTGATTTATAGCCAAGTAAAACTTACCATGGTAAATCCTAAAAGTAGCCAAGCCATAAAAAGAAACAAACCAAATAATTCATTCAAAAAACAGCAAAGTTGACTTTGCTTTCCAAGAAGAAAAGCTCTCGCCCCCCCCCCCCCATTTCAAGAAGAAGAAAATCCAAAACTCAAGATCCAAGCCTTGTTATTTTGTAAGGTAATTATCCCAAGGTCCTTTATGATTAGTTATGGCTATCCTAGGAGTTTAAGCTCCCAATTACTTCACAATCTTTTTCAATAAATCAGTGAAGAAGAGATTGAATAGTGTTTTTAAGAATTTTAAATTGTTTGATCTTGTGTTTTTGGTTAGATCTAGCTTTGGTAAGGACTTTCAAGGGCTCAAGCTTCTTAGTTACTTCTACTCACCAAGGAAGGTAAAACCTCATACCCTAAGCTTTACTTTGAGTATAGGAGTGGTTTTTATTAATATAGTTCATGAGAAGCATGATTCTTGTATGTTTAGAGTTTGGTTGGATTTGTAATAATTTTGAGTTATAAATCTTGGTTAAAGAACCTTAAGTATAGTTAGTATCTCTTGTTTGTGATTGAATGAGTTGGAAAAATCATGAGGTTATGGACTGATGTAGTAAGGTTTGGATGAAGTTTGGTTGTATTGGTGGTTATGAGTTGGTTTGTGGTTGATTGGAGTAGTTTAAACATTGGTAATCGCGTAAACATAGCCGTCGTAATGCCCGTTTTCATCCAACTGCTTGTTCTTATTGTCCGAGACAGAAATCTAAATGTGTAACCTGTAACCTTGCCATGTTTATCTAGATCGTGTCGTAAGCTTCGTTTTGATATGTGGTTCGCTTGAATCTGATGTACGGTTTATGAGAAACGACCGTTTTAAGTAACGATATTTTGTGAACGAACCATTACCCCTCGCCTTACTTTGAAACCTTGATTAAAGCCCTTAAATGACTAATTGGAATACAGAACAATTATGTAAGATTAATTGGTCAGTTGGTAGATTATTCGCGAAAGAGTCGCCTTAAAAAGTTAAACGATTAATTTTATTAAAATGATGGAGCCGAGGGTACTCGAGCGACTTATGTGAATCGTTAAGCGCAAAAGCGAACGTTAGTGTCCAATTGGTTAAAGTCTAGTTTCTTAAGCGACCGTGGTTTAATTCCAAATTATATGTTGTTTATAGGTTACCAGACTCGCCCCAGGCCTTTTACCACCCCCAGTCGCTCATGCAAGTTTTCTACCCGTTATACTGTTGTTGTGATGTATATGTGTATATGCATTATCTTGTGATAAGTGCATGATTGTTATTAGAAAATCTTGCGATATATTGGAGCATGTTGATATGATATATATACATGTCTGTTTCGTAATCTTGATACTCTATTATCAATTCAAATGCTTACAAGCTGCATAATACCTATGCTAGAGATAAGCAGTAGTTGCGTATACCCTTAGTATAGGGGACCCGAAGGTGAACATTTTTCTAAACCGGGAGTCGATGTTCCCGAGTATAATATGTATATATTTATATATATATATATAGTTTTTTATAACTATTAATCGGATAAGGTATATTCGATAGTTTTGAATAATAATCAAACTTATCTTCGATTATTCAAATAAAGATCGTACTTTCGTATAAGTATATCTTTTGTTATTTATTATTCATTTCAAGTATGAGTTTTAAAACTTCTACTTCAATTATTTTCATAAAGATTATCCTTATGGGAATATTATTTAAATAATAATATTAAGATATTTTCTAACTTATCGGGAATGATTTATTTTATTAAATCATCATTACTCTAAACATTATTTAAAATGTTTTCGAGTCATCAAAATGATTTTAAAAGTTAGAGCGGATCCCAAAACTCATTTTCAGATTTAAGATATTCCTTTCTGTTATGGATAAAAAACTAAGGTTATTATTTGCTGTATTTATTACTAAGATTGGGAGCTCAAGGCCTTTAATGGCTGCTCTCGTGTATCGTAGCTTAATTCTGCCTTTACGAGATGCCTACGTATCTCTGTGAATTAGAGAATCAAGCCAAAAAATGTAGTTCTGATTTGTGGGGTGAGGCCCCTTATATAGATGTTGGGAGTCCTTGAATTGGACTTGGTATAGGAGACTTGGTGGACAAGTCTCATAATTAGAATGGACTTTGGAGTCCTAGATAGTAGAAAACTGATTCCTTATCCTTTTAGGTCCCCTTGAGGCCAATCTATAAGGATTTATATCCTTATCGGGACTCTTCTCAATAGCTGATTTTTCCCTTATTAATTAATTATAAAATTAATTAATAATCAGGGCTTTTGGGCCTTCTTTATTTCATCAGGCCTGATCTGGTCCATCAGGCTTAACCTTTCTAGTCTGAGTATCATATATCTTTTTATTGGGCCTAGCAGCCCACACCTTGCAGTATTTAATTATACTATCATAATTTATTTATCCCTATCATTTGCCCCCCAACTTTTGGGAAACATTGATTAGGTTTCGCAGAAGTTA
Organism: Apium graveolens; assembly: GCF_009905375.1. Classification (NCBI taxonomy): domain Eukaryota; kingdom Viridiplantae; phylum Streptophyta; class Magnoliopsida; order Apiales; family Apiaceae; genus Apium; species Apium graveolens. The sequence continues at coordinate 118,640,677 of NC_133649.1, forward strand.
AGTCTGTTTATTCCCTTACAGGGTTTCGTGTTTGCGTAAAAGTGTGGAGCGACCTACACAATTATAATGAATTTTCCTTTTATTCAGGAATTATCTTAATTTCCAGGAATTTTTCCCTTATTTCCGGGATTTTTCCCTAATTTCCGGGATTTTTCCCTAATTTTCTGGATTTTTCCCTTAATTTCTGGATTTTCCCTAATTTTCTGGGATTTTTCCTTAATTTCTGGATTTTTCTCTAATTTTCTGGATTTTCCCCTAATTTTCTGGGATTTATCCTTAATTTTCCGGGATTTATCCTTAATTTCTGGATTTTTCAGATTTCCAGCCCTTTTTCGACCAGGATCCTAGTCGAAATTTTGACCTGGATCCTAGTCGAAACAGGGGTCAGCCTTGCCATCCTGGTCGAAGGAATTCGACTAGGATCCACGACCTGGAATTCGACCAGGATCCTAGTCAAAATTTCGACCTGGATCTAGGACCTGGAATTCGACCAGAATCCTAGTCAAAATTTCGACCTGGATCTAGGTCGAAAATTCCCCCACTTTTTTTTCAGCTTCTGGTCATGAGCCTATTGACTAGGATTTCGACTAGGATTCTAGTCGACATTTCGACCTGAATCCTGTTCGAAAATTCTTTGGTTTTCTTGCTTCCTGGTCGAAGGATTTCGACTAGGATCTACGACCTGGAATTCGACCAAGATCCTAGTCGAACTTCGACCTGGGTTTTTAATCCTTATTCTTGAAAGATGCTTGGCTAATTCGACCTCATTCCTGGTCGAGGTTTCGACCTCAATTCAGTCCTATTTTTTCCGTTGTTTTCGTGTATCTAGTCGACAAATTTCGGGCAGGATTCACGACCTGGAATTCGACCTGAATCCTGGTCTTTTTTATCCGTTATTTTCGGGTGCCTTCTTAAAAGTTTTCGAGCAGGATTCACGACCTGGAATTCGACTTGAATCCTGGTCTTCCACTAGCCTTTTTTATTTGGCTTTAATTTAAGGTATTGTATTTTCCAAATCCTAATTGGATTTGGGCCTGGCCTTTTTTATTGGGCCTTATTGAGTTTTTCCAAATCTTACCGGGCCTCTTTTATTGGGCTTTTCCAAAGCTTACTGGGCCTCATTTATTGGGCTTCTCCAAAACTTACTGGGCCTCCTTTATTGGGCTTCTCCAAAACTTACTGGGCCTCCTTTATTGGGCTTCTCCAAAACTTACTGGGCCTTCTTTATTGGGCTTAATATTGATCTGTTTAGAATCCTCTAGAATCCTTGGAATATTCTGGAATGTTCCTTTTTCTGGGCTTTTTCCTATGGGCCTTTGTTCTTAATGGGCTTTCGTCCCTTCAACTTCCTTTTCCTCTTATATAAAGAACTGAGGAGACGCTACTACTTCTTACCTTCTCATTTCTAAGTTTTCTTCTTTCTCCTCCTGCTAAGATTCTCAGAGCAATAACAGCAAGTCGGAGCTCAAGGCCTTTTTCAGGAGTGCTTCTTCAGGTAAAATTCCTTCCTTTGCTTTTCGTGTCTATTTTGCCATTGTGTGCCGTTTTAAGATAGCCTGTTTACGTGCCCCTTTCTTTTTTCAGATGGCTGACAAAAAAATGACTCGTTTGGCCAAGATGAACGTGGCTAGAAAGTCCAACGAATTTCCCATTCGATCGAGGTATACTTCTTTAATCGATATGATCAACACTCGAGGGGACGAGTACCCGACTGATGCGCATCTGGACGCGCACGATCATATCAGTGCCTTACGAGACCCCAAGGAGCTGGAAAAGTTGAGCAGCTGCTTCAGAATCAAGGAACCTTTTAAGCTGGTTCTTGCAGGTCCGGCCGACAGGGCCTGTCAGTGGAAGAAGGACGCGCTATGCGTCTATAGGGATACTCTAAGGGCAGGTATCAGACTCCCTGTTCATCCATTCATTCCTTTGCTACTGGCTGATATGGGCATCAGCCCTTGCCAACTTCCCCCTAATTCTTGGAGGCTGATTCTGTGCTATCTGTCGCAATGCTCCAAGCACAATGTCCCCATATCTGTTGCTGTCTTCAGAAAGATTTTTCAGTTCAAGAATAGCCCTGATAAAAGTCCGGGTTGGGTTTCTATAAATCAGCGCCCCACTATCCCCCATATCGTGAATATGAAGTCCATCCCTGACAACAACTTGGGGTGGAAGAAAGATTTCTTGTTCATTATTTGGGAAGGTGGAGATTGGGGCTCCCTGTTTCGATCATCCTTTGGGCTGGCCGTGGACGGGAGCCCAAATGATATAACTTTGTCTGAGGAGGAGGCTAGAGCTTTCAACCTCCTTACACAAGACAACGGTACTTCCCATTCTTGGGATCTTATCCGGGAGACCGTCTTGGTAGAACGCGGCCTCTCGCCCGTTCATAAGAAAAGTAAGTTCCCTTTCTTACCTCCTTTATTTCCTTCATTTTTTATTCCATTGATCTTCAACTGACTTCGTTTGTTGCAGTGGCTGAGAAGACTGAGGAGGCTACTAAGCCTAAGGACCTGGAGACAACCAGGATGAAGAGGGCTGGGAAGGTCTTTAAAGACCCTCGACTTGGTGATCGCTTCCCTGAGTTCCTCCTTCAGGAAATGGAGCCAAGCGAGGAAGGCCCCAGCCAAGTTTTGCGCACCAAGCAGAGGCCAGGGGCCTATTTTCAACCTGCTTGGGGGATCCGGGGCAAGGACTCAATCGTGGGCAGCACGGCGTTGTCCAAGGAATGGTCTAAGCATTCCATCTCCCCGGCGGACTATCACGATTTTGTCCTTCAACAGGACTTAGAGGGGAATGAGCTATTTGGAGCCCAGGCTCTGGCGACAGTACGTCCTTTACCTATGCCCTTCATTCTTATCTTTCCATGTTTCTTTTCTAAACTTCTGCTGTTTCTCTTGCAGGCTAACGCCCATTTCCAAGGGGCAATTCACCAAGCTAAGGCTTGGAAGGTTGGCCTGGAAGATGTCAACAAGAAGTTGGAGGAGGCCAACCAAAAAATAGAGGCCCTTGAAGCTCAACTGGCCTCTTCCACTTCTAACCTGGAAACGGCCCGGGCAGAAAATGTCATTCTGAAGGCGCAGAAGGACAAAGCTTTTGATGGCTGGATGGACACCCAGGAATTCAAAGACTTGGTGGTGGAGCATGATGCCCTTCTTCACCCAGTTAGCTACAAAGAGGGCTGGGACGCTGCTGTGGAGGCCATCCAGGATGATTTTCCAGAGGTCCTCGAGCAGTCCTCCTTTCCTTGCTCTGTGCGAGTTCCAGAGCTTGGAGGTGTTACTGAGAAGCTTGCTGGTATGATCAAGGATGGAGAGGAGGAAGATTCTTCCGAAGAGGAGCTTGAGCCTGTCGCTAAGAAGGCCAGGGTGGAAGAGACTCTAAGAGCAGCGCCTTAACAGCCAGCATCTCCCGCAGAGGGAACCTCTATAGGGACTTCGGAGGGGATGACCGAGACGTCCGAAGGAACGACTGAGACATCCGAGGAGACTTCGGATAGTGGTTCCGAGGAATCTCAGCCTTCCAAGGCCTAAGTTTTTTTGTATATCTTCTTTTTGAACTTTATTCATATCAGAACTTGTTACCCTCCGGGGTTATATTTCATATGTTGCTTTTCTTGCCTCTTTCTATTTTAACTTTTACAATTTTGAACTTTAAACATCCTTAGATTGAAATAATTTCAAACTCTTTAATATGAAGTCTGGTTTTCCAAAACCTTACACAACATGGGTTCGACCCTAATCAACAATAACTAGACAATGTAAATTCTACTGGAATATAAAATCCTAGGCAAGCAAAGCTTCAAGGTGCTTTTAAACCTACTTGTGACAATAACAAGTGAGAATCGTACTTCACCTATCTTATACGTAGTAAACCTTCAAGTTTTATGCGTGCCAGGTCCTCGGGACTTCAAAACCATCCATAGTTTCCAGCTTGTAGGTTCCTCTACCCTGAACGCTCTTGACTCTGTACGGCCCTTCCCAATTTGGGGCAAGCTTTCCTTTCTGTCCGACACCAGAAGCCTATATTTTTCTCAAGACTAGATCACCTTGTTTAAAAAACCTCTCTTTAACCCTTAGGTTGTAGTAGAATGAAGCCTTTTTCTGATATTCTACTATCTTTGCATGTGCTTTATCTCGCACTTCATCGATTAAATCCAGGGCTAACCTCTGCCCTTCCTCATTTTCTTCCTCATCGAAAGCCTGAATCCTTGGAGAGGAATGTGATATCTCTACTGGAACTACTGCTTCTGCCCCATATGCCAACATGAAGGGAGTTGCTCCTGTCGTGACTCTACAGGTAGTCCTGTAGGCCCATAATATTGGAAGTATTTCATCCACCCAATTATTTCTTGACTTCTCGATCCTCTTCCTTAGTCTATCCAGGATTATCCGATTTGCTACCTCTGCTTGCCCATTGGCTTGCGGGTGAGCCACAGAGGTGAATCGTAACTCAATTTCATTTTCTTCACAATACTTCTTGAATTCCTCATTGTTGAATTGTGTTCCATTGTCAGTGACGAGGATACGTGGAATTCCATATCGGCACATAATGTTTTCCCACAGGAATTGTGCAACCTGCTTAGTTGTGATTTTGGCCAAGGGTTTGGCTTCGATCCACTTGGTGAAATAATCAATGGCTACAATCAGAAACTTCCTTTGTGCCATGGCCATAGGAAAAGGCCCTAGAATATCCATCCCCCACATAGCAAAGGGAATAGGCGAGTTGATAGAGGTCAGCATCTCGGGGGGTTGTCTAACAACTGGTGCATGCTTCTGACTGCGATCACACTTCTTCACATATTCTTTGGCATCAGCCATCATTTCTGGCCAATAGAAGCCTAAACGGGTTATCTTATGAGCCAAGGCCTTGCCCCCCAAGTGTTGCCCACAAATACCTTCATGCACTTCCTCAAGAGCCAAACGTGCCTCGTCGGGCCTGAGACACCTCAAGTAAGGAACCACGAAAGATCTCTTATACATAATTCCATCTATCAAGGAGTACCTTAGTGCTTGAATAGTTAACTTCCGTGCCTCAGTTGCATCGCTTGGCAACCAACCGGTCTGAATGTGAGCCTTGATGGGATCAATCCATGACGTCCCCAAGCCTATGGGAGCCACAAGCTTAACATCTATGCTTCGTGTCTTCAAAACACAGAAGTACACACTTCCTGAACTTTCTTCAATCTCAGATGAAGCAAACTTTGATAGCGCATCTGCTTTAGCATTTTCTTCCCTTGGAATGTGTTCAACATGGCATTCATTAAATTGGGTCATCACAGCCCTTACTAGGCGAACATACTTAGCCATCGTATCATCCCTTGCCTCAAATTCTCCCTTTACTTGGGATATGATCAGCTTTGAGTCTCCACGGACCTTTAAGTTTTTGACTCTAAGTGTCCCAGCTAGACCAAGGCCAGCTATCAGGGCTTCATACTCTGCCTCATTGTTTGTGGTTGGAAAGTCTAGCTTCATAGCATACTCAATTAAGAACCCATCAGGGCTTTGCAAAACCAATCCTGCTCCACTGGAGTTCGTTTTTGATGCCCCATCAAAATAGAGAACCCAATATTCTTTACCATCCTTCTCTTTGCCCCCATCATTGACTCCCTTGTCTTGAGGTATGGCATCTTCCTGCCCCCCGGCTTCTTGGTTGGGTATGGTACATTCCACCACGAAGTCAGCTAGTTCCTGGGCTTTTATTGCCGTACGTGGCTTATACTTGATATCGAACTCTCCCAGCTCTATTGCCCACTTAATCAATCTCCCACTTGCCTTGGGACTGTGAATGATATTTCTCAGGAGCTGATTTGTTAGCACCTCAATCTGGTGAGCCTGAAAATAAGGACGCAGTTTTCTCGAAGCCATTACCAAGGCTAAAGAGAATTTCTCAATAGCTGAATAATTCAACTCAGCACCATGCAAAATTTTGCTGACATAGTATACGGGTTTCTGGACTTTCAGTTCCTCAACCAACACCGCGCTCAAGGCGCTCTCTGAAACAGCCAAGTACAAAAATAAAACTTTACTCAGAACTGGCTTAGCCAAAAATGGGGCCTGGGCCATATACTTCTTTAATTCTTCAAATGCCTTCTGGTTTTCCTCACTCCATACAAAGTCTTTGATGTTCTTTAGTGATTTGAAGAATGTCAAGCACTTGTCTCCTGACTTGGAGATGAATCGTCCTAGCGCCGCAACCCTTCCTGTGAGCTTCTGAACATCCTTGACAGTTTTTGGTGGTTCCATATCCAGGATTGCCTTTATTTTATCGGGGTAAGCCTCAATTCCCCTCTTTGAGACCATCAATCCCAAGAATTTTCCAGATCCTACTCTGAAAGCACACTTCGTAGGATTCAACATCATCTTGTGGTACCTTAGGACCTCAAAAGCTTCCCTCAAATGGGTTATATGATCAGTCTTTACTAGACTCTTGACTAGCATGTCATCAATATAGACTTCCATAGTCTTTCCAATAAGATCCTTAAAAATTTTATTCACCAACCTTTGATAGGTGGCTCCTGCATTCTTGAGACCAAACGCCATAACAAGATAACAATAAACACCAAAGTCAGTGATAAACGATACCTTTGGAATGTCATCCTTATGCATTTTGATCTGATTGTATCCGCTAAATCCATCCATGAAACTCAGCATCTCATGTCCAGCAGTGGCATCAATCAAAGTATCAATTCTAGGCAGCGGAAAACAGTCTTTGGGGCATGCATCATTCAGATCAGTGAAGACTATACACATCCTCCACTTTCCATTAGCCTTCTTCACCATTACAGGGTTTGCTAACCACTCCAGAAATTGAATCTCCTCAATGAAACCAGCCTCTAAGAGCTTTTCTACTTCCTGTTTTATAGCCTCTTGTCTTTCCGGGGCAAAAATTCTTTTCTTTTGTTTCACTGTCTTCCGGCTTGGATCCACGTTTAGCTTGTGAGTAATTAACTCCGGGTCTATGCCTGGCATTTCAGCTGCTGACCATGCAAACACATCACTATTTTCTTGCAAAAATTTCACTAACTTCCCTCTAAGGGGCTCCTCTAATGTGGCTCCAATGAAAGTCATCCTCTCAGGATTCTCGGGGTCTAAAGGAACCGAAACCAATTCTTCTGCTGGCCTTCCTCTATTCTCATCATTTTCTCGAACATCCATATCTTCAATAGAAAGAACCTGCCCCCTGACTCCATCTGCCCTCAAAGAGGCCACATAACAGCTTCTAGCCATTTTTTGATCTCCTCTCTCTTCTCCAATCCCGTTTCGGGTGGGAAACTTCATGAATGAATGGTAGGAAGAGGGGACTGCCTTGAAGGCATGTATCCCTGTTCTCCCCATGATAGCATTATAAGTTGAACTAGCCTTTACCATCACGAAATCCAGCATCTGCGTTGCTTGCCTTGGTTCCGTACCTATGGTGGTCGGCAATTTGATTATCCCTTCCACAGGATATTCTACTCCAGCAAATCCATATATCGGCATGTCGGTTGGTGTCAACTGGGAGTCGTTATACCCCATCTTTAGAAAGGTGTCGTGGACCAAGATATCCACAGAAGCACCATTATCCACAAGGACCCTCTTAACCGGGCAATTTCCTATTATCGGTGTTATGACCAGCGGGTCGTCATGGGGAAACTTCACACCCTCTAGGTCGGAATCATCAAAATCCAATGTTACTTCTGTCCTGGCCCTCTTCGGGGCTTCTCCAACAATATGCATAACCTCCCTAGTATATGCCTTTCTGGAATTTTTGGACAATCCAGCAGTAGTTGGACCTCCAAAGATCGTGTTTATCACAAGTCCTCGAGGGCGTCGCGGTCCTCCAAAAATTGCATTTATAACCGGCCCTCTAGGTTGGGGATTCCGCCCCTGATCGTCTTGGTCCCTCCTACGATCTTCAAAGTTCTTTCTTCCATTATTATTTATGTCCCCTCCATCTCCAGTATACTTGTTCAATCTTCCTTTTCGAATCAAAAACTCAATTTCATCTTTCAATTGCCTACACTCATCGGTGTCATGGCCAACATCTTTATGAAACCTGCAATACTTGCCCTTATCTAGCTTGGCGGGATCAGCCTTCAAGGGCTTAGGCCATCGAATATCTCTGTCTTTCTCAATCTCCATCAAAATCTGACTTCTGGGAGCATTCAGCTTAGCGTATTCAGTGAACTTTTGCCCAGGTCCTCCCTTCTTGGGGATTGAATCAGGGTTTTGTTCGGTTCTAGGATATTTGTCCTTTGCAATATATTCTAAATCAGCTTTCCGCTTCTTGCCTCCAGTGGGCTCATTACTTACTACGGTCTTCCTCATACTTTCTTCAACCTTGATATACTTCCCTGCCCTCTCTTGGAGCTGCAACATGCTCTCAGGGGGTCGTTTGGCCAAAGACATCTTAAAAAACTCGTCTCTAGTTCCTTGTTGCAGTGCTATCATGGCTACCTTATCATCAAGGTCCGGGACTTTTAAAGCCTCCTTTGTGAAACGATTCAGGTAATCTCTCAAGGATTCCTTAGCTCCCTGCACAAGACTCATAAGAGATGCTGAACTTTTCTCATGGACTCTTCCACTGATGAATTGCTTAATAAAAGCCTGACTTAATTCTCTGAACGATCCAATAGAATTTGGGGGCAGGCGACTGTACCATCTTTGAGCCATACCCGACAGGGTTTGAGGGAAGGCCCGACACTTTATAACATCATTCATGGGTTGCAGCAGCAGTGCATTAGAGAATGTCCTAACATGATTAGCGGGGTCTCCCTTGCCATCATAGGCTTTGATAGTGGGCATCTTGAATTTCCTTGAGATATGGACATTCATTATCTCTTCTGTGAAGGGTGGAGTTGGATCATCAGGATCTCCAAGGGGAAGGAGATTGCTTGGATCAGTTCTTGGGACATCAGCCCTTCTTTGTACCGGACCATCCAGGTCTATGACAGGAGGAGGATTTCTCCCCCTAGGAGGTATCTGGGGTCTGGTGGCCTGGTGAGCCTCCAAATCACGCCTCAGCCTTTGGATTTCAGCCTCATGAGCCCTGATCCTTTCCTGCACTTCTTGGGGATTCGCCCCTGGGGTGCTTTGGGGGCGTTGCCTTCCATCGGTCATTGGCTCTTTTCCAGGACGCCTCCTTCTCGGGGCCACTTCATCATCCGAAGATTCGGAGTCTCTCTCAGTGTAAGGACCAGAAAATTCCCGATCCTCAGGGATAGGACCCAAACCTCGTATATAGGGGGGCGACTGCCCTCATGCTTCGCTTCGCCCAGCATATCCGCTTCCTCCAACCTCAGGGTGAAGGGGCATCCCATAAGGGGGGTTAGTAGTAACAATAGTTGAATATTCATACCCGACGGGTCAAGAATTCACAGGTATATGTACTTGTTGAACTTGAGGATTCGTACCTTGAATAGTCGGGGGAGTTGTCCCTTGTGGCTGAGGTTGAGTTGCCCCTATCTGGGCTTCCCCCCGAGTAGATGCATAAGTCGAATGGGGAGGAACCTCCATGGTGGACGAAATCACCTGGGTTGTCTCTGATGGTGTTCCTTCCTCTAGAGCTCTAATTGTTCTCCGTCTTCTCGCCATGGTTGTTGTTGTGCTTTCCCACAGACGGCGCCAAATGTTATGGATAAAAAACTAAGGTTATTATTTGCTGTATTTATTACTAAGATTCGGGAGCTCAAGGCCTTTAATGGCTGCTCTCGTGTATCGTAGCTTAATTCTGCCTTTACGAGATTCCTACTTATCTTTGTGAATTAGAGAATCAAGCCACAAAACGTAGTTCTGATTTGTGGGGTGAGGCCCCTTATATAGATGTTGGGAGTCCTTGAATTGGACTTGGTATAGGAGACTTGGTGGGCAAGTCTCATAATTAGAATGGACTTTGGAGTCCTAGATAGTAGGAAACTGATTCCTTATCCTTTTAGGTCCCCTTGAGGCTAATCTATAAGGATTTATATCCTTATCGGGACTCTTCTCAATAGCTGATTTTTCCCTTATTAATTAATTACGAAATTAATTAATAATCAGGGCTTTTGGGCCTTCTTTATTTCATCAGGCCTGATCTGGTCCATCAGGCTTAACCTTTCTGGTCTGAGTATCATATATATTTTTATTGGGCCTAGCAGCCCACACCTTGCAGTATTTAATTATACTATCATAATTTATTTATCCCTATCACTTTGGAAGGGGATTTAAATACTCGCTCAAAACCTAAGGGATCCGGCTCCGTGGTGTATTTTTGGAACAACGAAGTTGCTAACTTGATAAAAGAGTTTGATTACTTGCCCAATATTCGGGAAGTAAGCCCAATCAAAATGCGTCGGCATAAGCAACATGGGCTCAGTGGGGGTCCATGAAAGTGTAAGTGGCTTAGTGGGAGTCCATCAATGCGAAAGTGGCTGAGTGGCAGTCCAGCATAAGGTCCTAATGCGGCCAGGGTGATGACTAGTGGGGGATTCATCCATCTACTAGTAGAAAAGGTGACTTAATTGGTATCTTTGCCTGATCAGCAAGATATCGGGTTTATACCAAAGTTTCTTCTTTCCAAAATTCTTGGGAATGACAACTCTGCTTATACCTTTCATAGCAGAATAGTGTATGAGATGTATATATATAGAGGTGTATATATATCGGGACTAGTGAAGTATCTCGTAACTTCATTCTTTCAACTGATATTTCAAAGATTGAATCTATTCAAATCTTATGTTGAAGTCTCATCTACGTGATGAATCTTTGAAAACTTATTATACTTTGAACAATAATAGTTCAAGTAGTTTTCTAAAATGATACAAGTATAGCAAAGTATTTGGTAACTTCATCTCCCTTTAAGCTTATATCCAGTAAGTAATTATCTTACACTTGATAAAGATTCCAGTAAGTTATCTATTTAGATACTTGCATTATTGATTAAACTATATATTATCTTGTGAGCTGTAATGCTCACTCTTGCTTCATTTCTTTATCACACAACAACAGTTAGGAAGGATGTCCAGACTCAAGCAGACCCAGCGCAAGAGCGTGGGAAGCGTCCCGCGTCTTCCCGTTGATATCATAGCTGTTATAGCTGCAGAGGTAGATCTATCTGTAGACCAAGCATTCTACTTTTTGGAATCAATTATGTATAATTATAACTTGTGACGGATAATGGCAATTAACTATAAACTTATTAAGTAATCATTTTGGGTTGTAATAACTTTTAATTTATGGATTCAAGGACTTGTACTAATTTCAATTTAATCTCTGAGACTATAACGTGTTGTGGTGTGTGTTATTGTGGGGTCACATCATGAGGTTATTTATTTTAATTGAGTTAAGTGATAATTATGGAAAGACAGACCGTGATGACCCGTATTCCCGACCCCGGATCTGGGGGTGTTACACCCATTTTGTTGAGGTGTTCTTGCAGCCGAGAATTCTTAAACAATGCCCTTGTCTTTGCAGAATCCAGTTAAGGTTGCATTCCTGAATTATGTTCGATTATCACTCCTCAATCTTTTCACACAATTCTGATCTTCATCCTGCTTCTCAATCTTCTTGATGTGTTCAATTATGATGTGTGGAGTTTCATCTTTAGAGTGCATAAATTCTACCCATGTATATCTTGAGTAGTCATCCACCATCACAAGTGCATATCTTTTTCTTGAAATTGATTGGACATTAACTGTTCCAAATTAATCCATGTGAATAAGTTGCAAATGTGCACTTATAGAATTCACAGTTTTACTCTTGTGACTTGATCTTTTCATTTTCCCTTTTTGACAAGCATCACAGACTTCATCTTGAGCAAACTCCAGATTAGGCATGTCTCTCATTAACTCCTTTTTGACCAGAGTGTTAATTGCCTTGAAATTCAAGTAAGACGGCTTCTTAAGCCATAGTTTACTTTTGTTCTATAGATGCCTTGGTGTAAAAGCAACACATTCCATCCTTATTTGCTGAGTCCAAGTTTGTAACAAATAAGCTTCCTTTCCTTGCTCCTTTCAGAGCAACTTCACCGGTTTTCTTGCTGATAAAAATGCATTCTTCTTTGTTGAATAAAACTTTAAAACCTTTTTCTGTAAATTGGCTAACACCGAGAAGATTCACTTCAAGACCAGCTACCAGTGCTACATCATCAATGTCAACATTTCCAGAAATCAATTTGCCATATCACATTGTGAAGCCTTTGCTGTTGTCTCCAAAGGTCACCAATGGGCCAACCTTCTCCTCAACCTGTGATAACAGGGCTATATCACCTGTCATATGTCTTGATCATCCACTGTTAATAATCCTTATGACTTTCTTCTTTTTGCCCTGCACACAATGAGTTTAAGTGTGTCTAGAAACCCCAGCAGTGTTGGGTACTTTCTTCTTGTTAGCAGAGTGAGCAAAATCAAAATGAGTTATTTCAGATAAAATTGAATTCATTGACTGTTGTGCATTTTCCCTTTTTGATGTAGACCCAATTTTTACTTCTTTGAGGTCTACTCTCAGCTTATGGCAACTTTTCATCAATTTCAGGTTACAAGGGATGCAATCAAACTTGTCACAGAATGAGTAGGGATCATTTGCATTTGCTTCACTGTACTTGCATGCTCCTTCTAGTGGCTTGCTAACACCCTTTTTAAAAAGGTGAGTTAGATGATTCACAGAGCCATATTTCAGACATTATTTTCTTGGAGCATCAGCAACATAAGCAAAATTGTTGTTTTTGTTAATCCCAATCTATCCATTTATATTTTTCTTTTACAAAGGTGTCTTGGAATCTTAGTTGGTCATGGCTTCTTTTCAGTTTTGGAAGATGGAGTTGTTTCTGCATTTTCTATTCATTGTCTTTATCTGCAATTTCTTGCGTGATCAACTCCTCTTCACTAAAATTTACTTCACATGCTTTGAACAAAGATGAACCAACCTTTTTCAGCATAACTGGAACATCTTCATTTTATGTTGCTTTTCCTTTGCCACATACATCTTTCTTCTTATATTTCAAAGCATCGTAATCAAGACCAATAGCTATGTTAGCACATGGCTTGTTCTTCTCATGGTATTGTCCAACCAACTCAGATGCATTCCTGAAGGATTTCAACTTAACTTCATTCTTTTCCAACTTTTCCCTTAACACAGTTTCAATCTCATTTGCACACTTCAGCTTGTTTTTCAGATATTCATTTTCTTGCTTGACTGACTCAAGCTCCACAAGAAGTAGATCCATCTTTTGCTTTTCACTCCCAAGCTTCTCATTTGCTTTTGTTAGCCTACTGACTTCCTCAGTAGCTGCTACTAGCCTAGTGTGTATATAAAACATCTCCACACTCATCTTTTCCACAGTCTCCTTATATTGACTAGCATTTAAATCAATAGTGGTTAGAGTTGGTACCTTTAGTTTTGAAGTAGATGCTTCTCATTGCTCAAAAGCCATGAGAGCATAGTTTCCAACCTCTTCATCTTCATCATCTACATTAGTGACATCCCAACTTTTTCCTTTTGTAATATAAGCTTTTCCAGACTGCTTCTTCAAAAGAGCTTCATACTTTGCTTCTAGTTCAAGATATGCCTTATCTTTCTTCACCTTTTTAGGCTTTCGGCATTCACTAGCAAAGTGACCCAACTCATCACAGTTGAAGCACCTTATCTTTGATCTGTCCACAGATCCTGTTTTGTAGCCACCTTTGATAACTGAATTGTACTGAGTCTTTGGTTTCCAATTATTGCTATTGGAAGATTGTCCTTTGCTCTTGAAGAACCTTGGCTTCTTGACTCTTATGTTGGAGAATTTCCTAGCCAAGTAGGCCATGGATTGACCCATTTCATCAAGCTCATCCAAGGTGTCATATTCATCTTCCTCTAGCTCCAATACAATTTGCTTCTGAGGTCCTTTGTTCTTTTGTTCCATAGCTTGAACAACTGGAACTTGATCATCTTGCTCATCTTCACTTTCTTCTCTATCATTTACAATTAAAGCACTTGAACCATCAACAACATGTCCATGATGTGCTTTTAATGACTTTCTTTACAGCATCTCAAGTTCATAGGTTTTCAAGATTCCATATAGAACTTCCAAAGTCATTCTGCTCAAATCTCTTCTTTCTCTTATGGCTAATATCTTTTGTTCAAGAAGGACAGGAGGAACTAGCAAAAACTTTAGGTTAACCTCCTCAGCTTCATATATTTATCATGTAGCTACAAGTCATTTATCATTTTGTTGAACCTTTCAAAAACTTCAGTAATTCCTTCTTTTGGTTTAACCATAAACCCTTCATACTGAGAGACCAGAATCCTCCTTTGGTTTGACCTAACTTCCTTTGTTCCTTCACATAATATCTCTATTTTCTCCCAAATCTGTTTGACTGTGTCACAGCTGACAATGTTATTGTACATTACATTGTCAAGTGACTCTATCAAGATCAGCTGCAAGCCACTATCCAGAGATACTTTTTCTTTCTCAGGCTCAGTGTATTCTGAGGGATCTTTAGGAGCATAATATACTGGAATGACCATGTCTCCATCTGTAGATTCCTCAACTCTTACCATGGGAGTGAAAGGCCCATTCTTGAGGATCTGAATGTATAATGGGTTGGCCATCCTGATGAACAACATCATTTTCTTTTTTTTTAGTGTATAGTTAAATCTGTCAATTTTGATACTGCTAAGTTTCTGTGTATTCATTATTCAAAGATATTTAATCTGTTTGCTTTCAGATTTTGCTATGATACCACTTGTTGGGTAATGAATATAACACATGGGGTGAATGTGTTTTAGACAATTTTAAAGACTTTTTGAACTTTTAAAAATGGTGAACAAAGTAATCTGTATTGTAGAGATAATATGCTTTATCAGAATAAACATACATATGAACACACTTATCTTTCAAAACTCAATTAATTTTATATTAAAATAAATCTAGTGTTTTGCTACAACTTTATGGGTTCTTAACATGTTAAGAACTCAGCTTCTCTCTTTAGAGTTACAAGATTTTTCAGATCTTTTTGTTATACTTAAAGCAATGCATCCAGTGTTTACCTTATAGAATAGTAAACACTGGTTTTTACACAGCATGCAACAACATGTACTAAACCCTATTTTGGATAACTAAATCTTTCAATTTCTGGCATAGTGTATCTTTAAAAATTGTGCATGCCTGTGACTTTACTTTGCCAGTTAATCTTGGCTTTTGATCTTGTACTCTTCAAGCTGCTTTTGTAGACTTTTCAAATCAGTGATTGATTTGTTTGTTGATTGATAGTCTTGGATATTAAACTGATCTGCATTCTGTACTTGAGTTTTACTTCGAGATCTCCAGTTAGTCATATAGAGAACTCGACATCTCGATAAGTATAATGACTTATCGAGGTCTCTTATTACTCTATAGTTGTCTCGACTTATCGAAGTCTTTGAGTTCTCTATAAGAGAATTTGGCTTGTCGAGATCTCTCATCTCCATGTATTCATTTTGGCTTATCGATATCTCTGAGTTCTATAGTGACAAATTGACTTATCGATATCTCAGTGTTCTCTAGAGACAAATTGACTTATCGATATCTCAGAAATCTCTAGTAATATTTTGACTTATCGATATCTCAGAGATCTCTAGTGATATTTTGACTTGTCGATATCTCAGAGTTCTCTAGTGAAAAAATGACTTGTCGATATCTCCAATCTCATGTCTTCAATTTGGCTTGTCGATATCTCTGAGTTCTCTAGTAGCTTTTCTTGACTTCTCGATAAGTCATTCTAGATTTCTTGAATGACTTCTCTATAATACTTAATCTGTGACTTGTAGACTTTTTGAATTAGAATGTTCTTCACAAAACAGATTTATTCAACTCCAAGCTTCTTCACACTTTCTTTGAGGCATGATCTTCGTGATCTTCTTTCAGAGCTTATTCTTAGGCTTGAGACTGTTTATAGAAAAATACTCCAGTCTAGTCTATTTACATTTTTACAGACTTAAGTTGTACAATACAAAATACAAACTTAGATTATCATACAACTTACTTAGGGTTGTCAATTTTGACTTAGTCTTGTTGTAGTACAGGCATGTTTTGCACAACAGTATAACCCATGTAAGAAGAAGATCCTTTTATATATTCGGGATTCAAATCCAAAATATATGAATGTCTTAAGGAATGGAAGACATGTGCCTATGATGGACTCCATCTATCACTGAAACTCGAATATCATGTCCTGGATCAGAACGGACTGTTAAGGATAAAGAGTTGATTGCTTTGGATGAAGGCCTGCAACTTATTTTGGTGGATTCCTGGGATGATGATATGAGTCACCAAATTATGGTTTGTGAGAGTTCCAAGCACATGTGGGAGACCATAGAACTAATGATGGAAAGAACTGAAGACATCAGGCAGAATCGACTTGATATTTTGAGATCTCACTATGAGGAATTTAAATCTCTTCCTGGAGAAAGTATAAATCGTGTTTTTGAAAGGCTGAATAAATTTTTGAATGAACTGAGTATCCATGGAAAGACCTACCCTCAAAGAGAAATCAATCGGAAGTTTTTGTTGGTCCTACCTCACCACCTAGATAATAAATCTTCATCGATTCGTGAGCAAAATAATTTTGAAACAATAACTCTCGTTAAGTTATATGGAAAGATGAAAACTCAAGAGATGGAGCAAGAACAAAGAAAAATCATATATGATGGAGGAATAATTGATGAAAAGAATGCTATACTGCTCAAGACCACTGATCTTGTTGCAATTGATTACAAAGAGCTAGACCTAACTGCTGAAAAGCCTAAGTCTAAAGTTGAAATGCTCTTTGAAACTGAAATGGATGATGGAAATTTTTCAGGTGATCCAATTGACTATTATACCTCTAAAGAGCTACAGAGTATGAAAAACCCTATTATGGCCAATCTTGCAGGGATGTTCAGCAACTTCAGGTTTAGAAGAAAGTAAGGCTTTATAGGTTCTGGAAGCAGCAATAGAGGACAGAGATCGGGTTCATCTTCGGGGTCTGGCTATAAGACATGGATGGTTGATAGAAGCAAGTTCATGTGACGCCCTCCAAACCCGGGGTCTATATTTGGGAGTCACTGACTCATAAAATAAACACAGCAAAATAAAATAATAAATATGACCCCTTACATGCAACTGGATCGATCACAGGTTATAGTATGAAATAGACACTAATACAAACCAAGTGTTATTACAACTTATAAGTCTAATTAGCTTTACAGATTATCCAAATTTTATTAGAAACCTCTAGACTATCCAAGCATCCCAAACTGTCTACCTGGAAAACACACCAAACTATCTACTAGCACACAACTTCTGGTCAGACCTGGAGCTCAAGCTTGCTCGGGCCTAGCTGAAAGAATTAGGATATGAAACAAGTATGAGTGAAAGAAATGGTCAGAAAGCAGTATATAGCTTATAATTTAGAACAACAATAACAATATATCTGATGAACAAAACTAAACCACAATATCTGAACAATATCATAATTGATCTAAATTTTGGACAATAAAGAACATTTGCTTATGTATTTTATTTTGGGATTGGAATCCTCGAACGACGGTTTGTTGCCGCCAATGATCAGCCACGGAGCAACACCGGTATGCCGAAGCATATCCAACTAAACAAAAGGGTACCCAAGGCACATATCGGCCTAGCAAGGTGTTATATCCTGTATAACACATAGCTCACACTGGACCGCCGCCACGGCCTCTTACGCAACCATCCAATCCATAAAAACATTTTCCAATCAAAGGAATCGAATCAAATGACATCCCTAACCACATAACTCCCCATTTCTCATGGTCCAGAGTTATCTCAACAACCAAAGGCGAAATAACCAAAACAATTAGTTATTCACTAATCTCAATTCAAAACTTCACTGTATAGAGTAATTTGTAGCGAAATGTAAAAACATTTAACTATTCTGAATTTAGAATAGTATAAAAATTGAATAATACAGTCAGAATAATCATCACTTGAACGATAAGTGAAGATATAGATACTTGCAGAATAGAATTCATAATAGTATCACTTGAATAATAAGTGAGGGTAGGTATACTTGCCTGGTATGCTCGATAACTTCTTACTATTACTCTGGCTTATAGTTGCTGGTTACTATCTCCGTCTAATACTTGACTGCACTCCTTCCTATTTGATTCTATAAACAAAAGGACTATCTTAATTGATAGTACCAAACTTAATCGACGTAACTATACGTCTTGACATCTACCCGATCGTTTATAACTAATCATGGCATTCTGAAACTGTAAACATATAGCATGCATATCACGTAACACGTAATTATGTTGTTCATGTATCACATAATCACATATTTAATGTAACACATACGTATGATCATCATAAGATATGTCTCAGTACGTTCAGAATTGAAATCAAGTCAATAATAGTGTTTACCGATCAGATACCGATTCAGAAAGACTATCAAATCAAATGACATTGCAATATGAAAGAAATTAGGTCTTAAAAGTATTTTTATTGAATGCGTAATATTTTTCTGAGTCTATACGCGTTCGTTTCGTATTAAATGGACGAACGGTTTATTTATTACGAATAAAATAAGAAATAAATAGAATTAAATCAATTAATACTAATATTAATTGATTTTTAAATACTAAAATATAATTTTTTAAAAGCTTAAAAATAATTTTTAGGAATTATTTGATTAATTATAAATAATTTATATTTATTTAACTATTTATAAATGAAATTAATTGATTAAATGATTTAATCAATTAATTAAATTCATAAATAATTAACTAAAAAGAATTATAAATAATTAAATCAAATTATCTTTTTAAAAATAATAAAAGAAAATAATTTTAATAATTTTAAATAATTAGGAAAATAATTTTTAAAATTTAAAATAATAAGTAAATGATTATAAAAAAATAAAATAAATGATTTTTGGAAATTAGAAAATATTTTTGAAATAAATTTTAAAAAGAAAAGATAGAAACAAATTTAGAAATTGAATTTTGGGAAATGAAGATCGAAACCGGGTTTTTAATAAGGAAAACGGGTCGGGAAACCGGGTTCTCAAGAACCCTAACCGGGTCGGGTCAAAACACGCCGGAAACTGGGGTTGAACCCAGAATCCGGTAGGTTCTGCCGGACTCCAGCCAGCCCAGGAACACTCCGGTTATCCCAATTTTGATGCCAACTAATACTAATTCTTTTATGTAATTTGATTATTAACCCAGCAACCACAACCCTCCCCCAGTTCGATTTCCCTGGCCGATTAACAGCCAAAACCCGGCGAACTCGTCGGTTTTCCGCCGATGTAATATCTGGGATATATCGTGTAATTATTTTTGCTAATTAAATAATTATTATGTGTGCTCAGTATCTATTCTGTGAATTAATTGTTAAGTGTTATTTGTATTTGGATATTCAAAAATATTATTAATTGAGTATTTTAATTTTTATATGTCCAAAATAAAATATAGATAATTTTCATATCTTCCTAATTATTTTTATGTTAATTTATGTATTTATAAGAATCATATGAAATTTATAAAATCTTTTTCCGAGTATTTAAAATCTATTTTATAAAAACGGGAACCAAGCGACGTCAACCGTTGTTATGTTTTTGGAACCCGAAACTCTTCCGAGAACTCCTTTCTAACCTAATAGTAATATTCCGAGCATTTTCCATGTTTCGACTTTTTCGATCCGGCGTACGGTTTGTCCTGCGCGGGTCGCGGCGCAACATTTTCGATACAATATTCGTTTCGGTAAATCAATAAAACCCGTATTTTCGATAAAGGGGAGCTTTTTATTAAACTATCACAATTATCACTTCGTAATATGTGTAACCAGGCGCTGAGACCAAGACCGCAATACAAATTGTACTGATTTGGATAATTATCCCGAAAACCGATACCGTTTGGATTAGTTTTTACAAATAAACGTACCGTTTTATATCCGGAATGATCCAACGGGATACTAATATTCCGTAAATATAAATAGCCTTTTACCGTATTTTATTTCGTATCAAAATCATTTGCAGATAGTTAATTCTATAATTTTTAGAGAAAAACCCTAATTACATAAACTGTTCTAAGAATCAAACAGCAAAACGAAGGCGTTACCGATCTCTGTTTTCAAAGCTTGAGTAACCAAAACGAAGGATTTGAAGTGTTCTATCAGATTCTGAGCTTTGTTTCACTGCAGAATCAAAGGTTTATTTTCTGGAAATTTATTTATTTTCGAATTAAATTTATTAAAAATATGATTTTTTGTTCGGATGATTGTTTGTATGATTTGATGATTGCATGTTGTAGAGCTTGTTTTCCTGATGATTTTGATATATTATACGTCTAATTTGGAGTTCAATAACATGTTCAAATTTGAGTTTGATTTTCGAATTTTAAAATTAGGGTTTATAACCCGTATGAATGTTCTTAATTAAAATTTGGGGGTTTCTTATTCTGAAATAGATTGATGTTGTGGTATAGTGTATTGTATTCTCTGTGAAATTTGAAATCTAGTCGTACAAGTTTCATGAATCAACGAGGTCTGTAGAGAAGGGAGTTGTGTTTTGAAGTTTACGTCGAACCCGCCGGAAATCGGCGAGTTTTTTGATCAAATTCTGGCCAAGTCTGGGGTTATTGATGAATCTTGATTGCAGATATAGGTTCCTGGTGTTGTGTAGTTTAATTCTGGAGGTGATGGTGGTGGGAGAATGCCGGAGGTGAGTTCTACGGCCACCCCCGATTTTCCGGCGACTGAAACTGCAAAATTGCAGTTTAGTCCCTGTATTTTTGAAGATGGTGAAGTTTAGTCGCTGTAGTTTGCAAAGTTTTCAAAAATAGGATTCCTATTTATAAAATGTTTAAATTCAATTATTTTTAATTCAAAAATAAATCTGAATTAATTATTTAATTAATTTCAGTTAATTTTTAATTAATTAATTGGTCAATTAATTCAAAAATAATTTATTAATTGATTTAATTAATTATTAATTGATTTTAATCAATTATTTAATTAGATTTAATTATTTAAAAATGATTTAAAAATTCCGAAAAATAGTTTCGAGTTTTAAAATATTATTCTAAATCAATTCCAAAGCTCAATAATTATTATAAAATTGTTTGGAAGCCAGAATTTGCCAACCAAACCCTGTTTATTAACCCAAAATTGATCCAACGACCCGTTCTAATTCCGAAAAATGTTTTAAAAATAATTTAAATATCCGAAAGCCTATTTATGACCCGAGACTTCTTTATAAATGACATATCATTGATTAAATGATATATTATGTGTTATATATGACTTGTTGATTGACTATTGATCTATATATTCAGTGTTTACTTGATTATTGCGTAACTTTCAATCCGATTAATCGGATTTAGGTAAAACGAAGGGTAGATAGAATTATGTGTTTAATAGAATCCTATGAGTTGATGATTGATAGATGCTTATGATATGTGAGCAGAAGAGGCAAGACGTAGGAAAGGGAAATAGGTAGTTGAGGAGTAAGACGATTGTGATTGGAAGCGAGTGTAGAATAGTAAGCTAGTACCAGGCAAGTGTTCTGAACTTTCTCGAGATATTGTATTACTTGATAATCCTGTGATATTGTAAGTGCTTTGAAGCACAGAAACCTAAACCCTAATTCCAATTATTGTTCTTGAGCCATAAACCATATTCTTTCTAAGCCATTGATTATTGTATACCCAAACACGAACCACAAATCTACGATACTACTCCATAAATATATAAAAACTAAATACCAAACGCTGAACTGAATTACTTATATACTCAATCCATGATATCTTATGCTTTGAAAGACTAAATCCTTGAAACCCTGAAACATTGATTCCTTTGTTATCCAATTCTTTCATTACCCAGCATCCAAGCTTTGAAATTACCTTGTTGATCCATACAAGTATTGAAATCCTTTCATTGTTAAGTACTCGCTGTTGTTAATGATTCTGGTTATTGTTTATTATTGTTCATTTTGTTATTATGTTAGAATTGGATTGTTTTTATAAAATTGTGGACCAGATTCGTGGTCAGACCATATAATGGTCAAGTTAGGCCAATGTGTGCCTTGGATCCAGTAGTTAGAGCAATGCTGTATGCTTGGCTCGGGGTTAGTGCGTGACTGATCAGCAGCCTAACCCTTGTTTTTAAAATAAAAGTATAATATCCAATTCTAAATCATAATCCATTGTTCACTTGATATCATAACCATATTCACTTGACGATCATTATTCTCAGTTTTGTCATTGTGACTTGCTGAGCTAGTTAGCTCATTTGTGCAATGTTGTTTATATTCTTTTCAGTTAAAAAGGAACTAGTTGGTAGCAAGGATCCCCAGTCCAGTGCGAGAGCTAGGAATTAAGGTTGTTGAAGCTGAGCTAGTAGGCTTCTCTTGGAATAATTTAAGTTTGTAAAAGTTTGTAATATGTTTAATACTCAGTTGAGTTTGACTAGTTGGGATTTGATCGGTATGTAATATATTATATGTGTTTGGCTTGTGTGCATACTTTAACCTGTTGCGATCCGTGGTAGTTGGTAAGTAGGGTCATTGCATATTATTATTTTCTTTATTATTGTTAGAAGCAGGTTATAAATGAGGTGTGTGTGTGGACCCCAAACTTCTGACCCGGGTTTGGAGGGCGCCACAGGTTTGGTATCAGAGCTACAGGTTATAAGTCACTGACACAAGCCTAGGTTGACGGGAATGGGTAGAGGGTTAGGATTAGAAGTAAGGAATAGAATGATAGAACGTCGAGAGGTTGAGTGTTACGGTATAACCAGTAGTAGTATAATTCGCGTCGTGGTTCGAGATTCTTGTATTGCAATATAATTTCAGATAGCAACGGTGGCCGACTCTTTTATTCCCGTATCAGCTGATCACTCAGAGCTTTCAGTTGGAGCACCAGCATCGGATCCACGTCCTATTATTCCACCAGCATTGGCTATTCTACCTCCACCGGTGTTGCAGCCCGAACCACTGAAGGCTATTCCACCTCCAGGCATGAGGCCACCTGTCAGAGGACCCCCACCTGCTGATTCAGGCTTTACTGGTCATTCAGTTACAGGAGTACCTTTTCAGTTCTCTTCCTATCCTGTCTCATATCATCAGTTTGAGGCTTGCCTTATGGAGCAGCGATTCCTTCAGGGTCAGATTCAGGAGTTACTACATATCATGCGTACCAGAGAGGTTGTGAGTGGTGAGAGGCGTCTCAGAGAGAGGCTACAGGCGTTTCGTAGGACAGCTGCAGTGAGGATTGCTGAGGCTACACATGAGGACATCACCCCTGATTTCCTAGTAGAGTAGGCCAAGTGGGTTCTAGAGGAGCTTGAGGAGATTGGAGGTCCCGATTTTCCATGAGTCAGAGATTCAGAGATGGAAATGCTGAGCCGTGTTGTTATGGTCATGTAGTATGTACAGTAGTGTGTAGTGTGTATCAGTATACTTTTGAGTTGTATTTATAGACTAGCTATGTTGACTAGTGAGTAGGTTGTTGTACCCTTTTGCTTTTACTTTCGAAGCGTCTTTACGCTTGTACCACCTAAAACTTTTGATCTATATAATATTAGTACCTTTTCTTTTCCAGCACTGTCATTTACTTTATCGCACCTGTTTTACTTTACCTTATTTATTGCACCAGTTATGCCTTGTGATACCATGTACCCTGTTTTCCATAACCGTTTATATTCTGTAAAGAAGCATGCAATTTACTTAGTTACAACTGTTTTCAAAAAGAGATATTCCTGTTTTATAAAACTTTTCCTTCATGCAAAGATTTGATTCAAAAGCTAAATAAATTGTTTGATTCTTTACAGAAAATGCCTCCCAGAAGAAATACCCGTACCAACACCCAGAATGAAAAAAGCAACAACAACAACAACCAAGATGATACAAACCTGAATGTGAACCCAGGACCCATAGACCCAGCAATAGCCCAGATTCTCCAAATCTTGGCCCAACAAACAGTTCACCTGGCACAACAATAACAAAGGCAGACCAATCCCCAGGTAACTTTCAAAACTTTTCAGGCAGTAAACCCACCAGAATTCAAGGGTTCCTTAGAGCCAATTGAAGCAAATGTGTGGTTAAAGGAAATAGAGAAGGCATTTGCCTTGGTAAAAGTGAAAAAGGAGCAGAAGGTTGAGTTTGCAAGTTACTATTTAAAGAATGAGGCCACCTACTGGTGGGAGATGGTGAAGACATTGGAAGGTACATATGTTATTACTTGGGAAAGGTTTAAGGAATTGTTTTTAGAAAAATATTTTCCTCAGTTTGTTCAAGATCAGATGGAGCTGAAGTTTTTAGAGTTAAAGCAAGGAACTATGTCGGTGGCAGATTATGAGAGTAAATTTGAGGAATTGTCAAGGTATGTGCCATCGTATGTTGATACTGATAGGAAGAAAGCTAAGAGATTCCAGCAAGGCCTGAAGCCATGGATCAGAGGGAAGGTAGCTATCTTTGAATTGGAAACCTATGCAGGAGTTGTACAGAAGGCTATGATTGCGGAGACAGAAAGCGAGACGTCACAGAAGGAGAAAGAGAGCAAGAAAAGGAAGGTTGAGGGAAGTGAGGGTCAGTCACAACCAGGGAAGTTTCCAAATTTTAAGAAGGGCAAGTTTCAGCCAAGGAGAAATTTTAATTTCAGGAGACAAAGTGCAGGAGACGGAGGCCAGGGCAACCGTCCAGCTAATGTGAATCAGCCGAATCAGTTGAGATTAACTTTTCCAGATTGCCAAGTTTGTGGAAAGAAGCATGGGGGAGTTTGTAATAAGTTGAATGTGGTATATTTTAAATGCAACCAGAAAGGGCACTATTCGAGGGAGTGCCGAAATCAGCCAGCAAGAGAGCCAGCAAATAAGGACCAGCCTATTCGAAATCCAGCAGTGAAGGTTCCAGCCATTGGATTTACGTGCTTCAAATGTGGAAAGCCAGGGCATATGGCCAGGGATTGCAAGACATCAGCCCCAGTCAGTAATGCATTGAGGATTATGGGATCTACCCCAACAGTAAATGAGACTCCAAGGGCTAGAGTATTTGACATGTCTGTAAAGGATGCGATCCAGGATACAGATGTCGTGGCAGGTACGCTCAATGTGAATTATTTTTGTGCCAAAGTATTAATAGATTCGGGAGCAACTCGATCGTTTGTTTTACAAGATTTTGTTAGTAAGTTAAATTGTCTAGTTAAGTATTTAAATGAAATAATGATTGTGGAATTAGCAAATCAAGAACATGTAACTGTGAATCAAGTTTGTAGGAATTGTGAGGTTGAGATTTCTGGTAGTAAGTTTGTGTAGATTTGATACCATTTAAGTTAGGTGAATTTGACGTTATATTAGGGATGGATTGGTTATCTAAGCACAATGCCCAGATAGATTGTCGAAATAAGAAGGTAATGGTGAAGACGCCTGACGAAAGGATAGTAACGTTCAAGGGCCAGAAACAAGTAAAGAAGTTCTTAACCATAATTCAAGCCAAGAAGTTATTACGGCAAGGATGCAAGTATTTTATAGCCTACGTGATTGACAAGAGTCAGGAGCTAGCAAAACTTGACTTCCTCCAGATAGAGAAATTAAATTTGCGATCGACTTAGCACCTGGAACAGAACCAGTATCCAAGGCCCCGTATAGAATGGCGCCTGTCGAGATGAAAGAGTTAGCGAAGCAATTGCAAGAGCTGTTAGAGAAAGGAGTAATCAGACCCAGTGTGTCCCCGTGGGGTGCACCGGTATTATTTGTCAAGAAGAAAGATGGAAGCATGAGACTGTGTATCGACTACAGGGAGCTCAACAAGCTTACAATCAAGAATAAGTATCCGTTACCTAGAATTGATGATTTGTTTGACCAATTGAAGGGAGCCAAGTATATCTCCAAAATCGATTTAAGATCGGAATATCATCAACTGAAGATCAAGCCAGAAGATATACCAAAGACATCTTTACGAACAAGGTATGGACATTATGAATTTCTAGTAATGTCTTTTGGATTGACCAACGCCCCGACAGCATTTATGGACCTGATGAACAGAATTTTCAAGGAATATTTGGACAAGTTCGTTATTGTATTTATAGACGATATTTTGATCTATTCAAAGACGAAAGAGGATCATGCGGAACATTTAAGGACAACTTTAGAGATTTTAAGGAAAAAGAAGTTGTATGCTAAATTCCCGAAGTGTGAGTTTTGGTTACAGGAGGTTCAGTTCTTAGGGCACATAGTTAGTAATGAAGGGGTCAAAGTGGACCCGGCAAAGATCGAGGCAATTACGAATTGGGAGAGACCGAGAACACCCACCGAGGTAAGAAGTTTCTTAGGATTGGCGGGATATTATCGTCGATTTGTTCAAAATTTCTCGAGGATTGCCACACCATTAATGAAGCTTACACGAAAGAATGAGAAGTTTATATGGAACGATAAATGCGAGGAAAGTTTTCAGGAGTTGAAGCGACGATTAATCACGGCACCTGTTTTGTCACTTCCAGATGATCAAAGGAATTTCGTAATTTATAGTGATGCTTCTCACAAAGGATTAGGATGTGTTCTTATGCAGCACGACACGGTGATTGCGTATGCGTCAAGGCAATTGAAACCACACGAACAAAAGTATCCTACTCATGATTTGGAACTAGCAGCCATAGTGTTTGCTTTGAAGATTTGGAGACATTACCTTTATGGAGAGAAGTGTGCGATTTATACGGATCACAAAAGTTTGAAGTATATATTCACCCAGAAGGAACTTAATATGAGGCAAAGGAGATGGTTAGAATTGATCAAGGATTATGATTGCTTGATTAATTATCATCCCGGTAAAGCGAATGTTGTAGCAGACACGTTAAGTCGGAAGGAAATGTTAAATGTGTTGTCTGTACCTGAAGAGATATATAAGGAATTTCAGAAATTGGAATTGGAGATTAGAGTTTGCAAGCCTGAGGAAGTAAAAGTGTACAGTATGACTTTCCAACCAGAGTTATTAGATAAAATAAAGAAATGTCAGGAAGATGTAATGGATCAAGATATAAATCGTTTGGTAGGGGAAGAGTTATGCACACAAAAAGATGACCAAGGTATTCTGAGGTTTTCATCTAGAATTTGGATTCCACCGGTGATAGAGTTAAAGAATGAAATTCTACAGGAGGCACATAGTTCAAGATATTCCATCCATCCAGGAAGTACCAAAATGTATAGAGATTTAAAGAAGAATTATTGGTGGCCAGACATGAAGAGGGAAATTGTGGAATGGGTTAGCAAATGTTATACCTGTCAAAGGGTTAAAGCAGAGCATCAGAGACCAAGCGGATTGCTACAGCCATTGGAGATTCCAGAATGGAAGTGGGAACACATCACCATGGATTTTTTAGTTGGATTACCAAGGACAAGGGCTAATCATGATGCCATTTGGGTTATAGTGGATAGACTTACCAAGTCAGCTCATTTTCTGCCTATAAATGAAAGGTTTTCGCTTGACAAGTTGGTCCATATGTACCTAAAGAAAATTGTAGTTCGTCACGGAGTTCCTGTGTCTATTGTATCTGATCGAGATCCAAGGTTTAATTCAAGATTTTGGAAGAGTTTTCAAGAATGTTTGGGAACAAGATTGAATATGAGTTCGGCCTATCACCCGCAGACGGACGGCCAAAGTGAAAGAACGATCCAGAAAATTGAGGACATGTTACGTGTTTGTGCTATTGATTTCAAAGGAAGTTGGGAGGAGCATTTACCCCTGGTAGAGTTTGCTTATAACAACAGTTATGCCAGCATTGGGATGCCACCCTATGAAGCCCTTTATGGATGCAAATGTAGATCTCCAGTATATTGGGACGAAGTAGGAGAACGCAAAATACTCGGACCTGAATTGGTGCAGCAGATAAAGGAAGTATTTGAAACTATCCAGAAGAGATTAATAGCCGCACAAGATCGTCAGAGGAAGTATGCAGACCAGTCAAGGAAGGACATGGAATTTGAAGAAGGGAGCTTGGTATTATTGAAAGTATCAGCATGGAAAGGACTAACGAGGTTTGGGAAGAAAGGGAAGCTAAGCCCAAGATATGTCGGACCTTTTGAGATTTTAAAGCGCGTTGGCAAAGTAGCTTATGAGTTGGCGTTACCACCGCATATGGAGCACATTCACAATGTCTTTCACGTATCAATGATTAAGAAATACAATCCAGACTCCAGGCATGTAATAGAATATGAGCCAATAGAGCTTCAGGCAGATTTGTCATATGTAGAGAGTCCGATAGAGATTCTAGAGGAGAGAGAGAAAGTATTGAGAAATAAAGTGGTAAAGTTAGTAAGAGTATTATGGAGAAACCCAAAGGTTGAAGAGTCAACCTGGGAATTAGAAAGTGATATGAGAAAAAAATACCCTCATTTATTTTCTTAGGAGATTCTGAGGACAGAATCCTTTTAAGGGCGGAAGGATGTAATATCTGGGATATACCGTGTAATTATTTTTGCTAATTAAATAATTATTATGTGTGCTCAGTATCTATTCTGTGAATTAATTGTTAAGTGTTATTTGTATTTGGATATTCAAAAATATTATTAATTGAGTATTTTAATTTTTATATGTCCAAAATAAAATATAGATAATTGTCATATCTTCCTAATTATTTTTATGTTGATTTATGAATTTATAAGAATCATATGAAATTTATAAAATCTTTTTCTGAGTATTTAAAATCTATTTTATAAAAACGGGAACCAACCGACGTCAACCGTTGTTACGTTTTTGGAACCCGAAACTCTTCCGAGAACTCCTTCCTAACCTAATTGTAATATTCCGAGCATTTTCCATGTTTCGACTTTTTCGATCCGGCGTACGGTTTGTCCTGCGCGGGTCCCGGCGCAACATTTTCGATACATTATTCGTTTCGGTAAATCAATAAAACCCGTATTTTTGATAAACGGGAGCTTTTTATTAAACTATCACAATTATCACTTCGTAATACGTGTAACCAGGCGTTGAGACCAAGACCGCAGTACAAATTGTACTGATTTGGATAATTATCCCGAAAACCGATATCGTTTGGATCAGTTTTTACAAATAAACGTACCGTTTTATATCCGGAATGATCCAACGGGATACTAATATTCCGTAAATATAAATAGCCTTTTACCGTATTTTATTTCGTATCAAAATCATTTGCAGATAGTTAATTCTATAATTTTCAGAGAAAAACCCTAATTACATAAACTGTTCTAAGAATCAAAAAGCCAAACGAAGGCGTTATCGATCTCTGTTTTCAAAGCTTGAGTAACCAAAACGAAGGATTTGAAGCGTTCTATCAGATTCTGAGCTTTGTTTCACTGCAGAATCAAAGGTTTATTTTCTGGAAATTTATTTATTTTCGAATTAAATTTATTAAAAATATGAATTTTTGTTCGGATGATTGTTTGTAGTGATTTGATGATAGAGCTTGTTTTCCTGATGATTTTGATATATTATACGTCTGATTTGGAGTTTAATAACATGTTCAAATTTGAGTTTGATTTTCGAATTTTAAAATTAGGGTTTATAACCCGTATGAATGTTCTTAATTGAAATTTGGGGGTTTCTTATTCTGAAATAAATTGATGTTGTGGTATAGTGTATTGTATTCTCTGTGAAATTTGAAATCTAGTCGGACAAGTTTCATGAATCAACGAGGTCTGTAGAGAAGGGAGTTGTGTTTTGAAGTTTACGTCGAACCCGCCGGAAACCGGCGAGTGTCTTGATCAAATTCCGGCCAAGTCTGGGGTTATTGATGAATCTTGATTGCAGATATAGGTTCCTGGTGTTGTGTAGTTTAATTTTGGAGGTGATGGTGGTGGGAGGATGCCGGAGGTGAGTTCTCAGGCCACCCCCGATTTTCCGGCGACTAAAACTGCAAAATTGCAGTTTAGTCCCTGTATTTTTGAAGATGGTGAAGTTTAGTCCCTGTAGTTTGCAAAGTTTTCAAAAATAGGATTCCTGTTTATAAAATGTTTAAAAATCATATTTCCTATTTATTTTTATTATAAAAATTTATTTTTAATTTCTGAAAATTCTGAAAATTATTATTTGAATTCCGAAAATTATTTTTAATTCAAAAATAAATCTGAATTAATTAGTTAATTAATTTCAGTTAATTTTTAATTAATTAATTGGTCAATTAATTCGATAATTAATTGATTAATTGATTTAATTAATTATTTATTGATTTTAATCAATTATTTAATTATATTCAATTATTTAAAAATGATTTAAAAATTCCGAAAAATAGTTTCGAGCTTTAAAATATTATTCTAAATCATTTCCAAAGCTCAATAATTATTATAAAATTGTTTCGAAGCCAGAATTGGCCAACCGAACCCTGTTTATTAACCCGAAATTGATCCAACGACCCGTTCTCATTCCGAAAAATGTTTTAAAAATCATTTTAAATACCCGAAAGCCTATTTATGACCCGAGACTTCTTTATAAATGACATATCATTGATTACGTGATATATTATGTGTTATATGTGACTTGTTGATTGACTATTGATCTATATATTCAGTGTTTACTTGATTATTGCGTAACTTTCAATCCGATTAATCTGATTTGGGTAAAACGAAGGGTAGATAGAAGTATGTGTTGAATAGAATCCTATGAGTTAATGATTGATAGATGCTTCTGATATGTGAGCAGAAGAGGCAAGACGTAGGAAAGGGAAACAGGTAGTTGATGAGTAAGACGATTGTGATTGGAAGCGAGTGCAGAATAGTAAGCTAGTACCAGGCAAGTGTTCTGAACTTTCTCGAGATATTGTAGTACTTGATAATCCTGTGATATTGCAAGTGCTTTGAAGCACAGAAACCTAAACCTTGATTCCAATTATTGTTCTTGAGCCAAAAACCATATTCTCTTTAAGCCATTGATTATTGTATACCCAAACACGAACCACAAATCTACGATACTACTCCACAAATACATATAAACTACATACCAAACGCTGAACTGAATTACTTATATACTCAATCCATGATATCTTATGCTTTGAAAGACCAAATCCTTGAAAACCTGAAACATTGATTCCTTTGTTATCCAATTCTTTCATTACCCAGCATCCAAGCTTTGAAATTACCTTGTTGATCCATACAAGTATTGAAATCCTTTCATTGTTAAGTACTCACTGTTGTTAATGATTCTGGTTATTGTTTATTATTGTTCATTTTGTTATTATGTTAGAATTGGATTGTTTTTATAAAATTGTGTACCAGATTCATGGTCAGACCATATAATGGCCAAGTTAGGCCAATGTGTGCCTTGGATCCAGTAGTTAGAGCAACGCTGTGTGCTTTGCTCGGGGTTAATGCGTGACTGATCAGCAGCCTAACCTTGGTTTTTAAAATAAAAGTATAATATCCAATTCTAAATCATAATCCATTGTTCACTTGATATCATAACCATATTCACTTGATGATCATTATTCTCAGTTTTATCATTGTGACTTGTTGAGCTAGTTAGCTCATTTGTGCAATGTGGTTTATATTCTTTCGAGTTAAAAAGGAACCAGTTGGTAGCAAGGATCCCCAGTCTAGCGCGAGAGCTAGGAATTAAGGTTGTTGAAGCTGAGCTAGTAGGCTTCTCTTGGAATAATTTAAGTTTCCAAAAGTTTGTAATATGTTTAATACTCAGTTGAGTTTGACTAGTTGGAATTTGATCGGTATGTAATATATTAGATGTGTTTGGCTTGTGTGCATACTTTAACCTGTTGCGATCCGTGGTAGTTGGTAAGTAGGGTCATTGCATATTATTATTTTCTTTATTATTGTTAGAAGCAGGTTATAAATGAGGTGTGTGTGTGGACCCCAAACTTCTGACCCAGGTTTGGAGGGCGCCACAGCCGAGCTGCCCAACAACAACCAAACTCAACATCCTATAGCCAAAAACAAAGCTTGTAATCACAGGAATCCATTCACGCATTCACAATCATCAAATCATCAACAAGAAGAACATAAAATTTAATCCAAAATCCGACTTCTTAAATTGAATTCGAACTACCAATCTAAGTAATCGTTTGATACGTTTTTATATACGAATAAGTTCAAAATCATCTCAGGAATCTAATTCACGAATCAAAATCAACTGACAATCAACAGAGAATAAAAACCTAAATCGAACAAAATTGAAGAACAGTGTTTTCGCAAAATACTGAACCTCAGTTCGAGATATATGTATCAAAATAACGGCCGTGATTCCGGCTTTGATTTGGGATTGAAATCGCTGCAAACGGATGCCTCCAAAGGGATCAATCGATCGAATAGGCTCAAGAACAAACCCTAATTCCCAAATTATAATTTCTGAGTTTTATTATCTTTTTGGTAATTTTCTGAAAATAAAGAAATAAAAATAAAATAATATAGCATACTCTGCTATTTATACTAACTGAAAAATAAATACCCAAAAAGCAAATAAGGGTGTTTTTATCCCTAAATTAAAATAAATAGGCCCAAAATAATAAATAAGGGGAATAATTTTAAAAGTGATAAAATATAAAATTTATATCAAAATTCCCCAAAAATTGCGAATAATACAGGAATACAAAGATATTGGGTATTTGAAATACGAATGATTTTATAAAAATAAAAACATGAATTTTGTGGGCTTTGACGTCCCGGTGGGGTCCCGGTTCGTTTAGTTTTGAGACACCGAAACGATTCCTAAATTAACAGAAAACCCCGAAAACACATAAAATGCATTCAAACGCATATAAAACAAGATAAAACGAGTACCTCGATAAAGACGCTAATAAACACGCATCATGATTTCAGATCGATTCATATAATTACAGTTTAAACACATATTAATTACTCGAAAAATTTTCTGGTCCACACGGGAACACAAATAACAGTTATAACATTTAATAATATGGCAATAATCACTTTAAACTTATAAAAACACATAATACTTATTTATTTAGCATAAAATATCCACATAATTTTCCCGAATATTACAGTTCAGATGCTACAATTGTGATGAGGTTGGGCACTTTGCCACTGAATGTTGAAAGTCCCAACAAACAAAGGATAAAGGGAAAGCTTAACAAAAGAAGAACTCAGGTAGTTCAAAAAAGTATCAAGTGAAATCTTAAATAGCTGAAGGAAATAGCTTGGATGATACTGATGATGAAGAAGATCAATATGGAAATATTGCATTGATGGCAGAATCTTCTTCACATGTACATTTCCCAACTGTTCGTGCTTTACCTGCTGATAACTTATGTGAGAATGAACACTGTGCTGCTTTTAGACAGGTTATCTTAGTGTATGATAATGCAGTTTCTTATCACAATCTTTAGGTATAATGCAAGACAAATGAATGCGTTGAGCAATATACTGCCTTAAGAGAAGTGTATAGAAATTGTTGTACTACACTAAGATGTTCTAAGGCTACTATATTCGACCTAAAAGAAGAACCAAAGAAAGTTAAAGATGAAAATGATAAGTTAGTTCTTGATGTGGTCAGTGTGGACAATTTTAAGCAGATAAATGCACATTTAGAGATTAAGATTAAAAAAGCACTTTTAAACAGAGGAAGAGCTTCAGAGCAAGAACGCAAAGCTAGATAAAAAATTGCATGCTTTCACTGATGCTGCTAATCTTGCTAAAAAAACTCATAGCTAATCAAGTAGTTGGTGGAAAGGTTGTGATAGGTCTAGACTATGACGAACTTAGAAAACTTTTAAGAACTGTATAGTTGAGGATGACCCTAATGAGAAAGTTGGTAATCCCCCTAGTACACCTTATGTTCTTAAAGAAGCTAAGAAGCCTCTGTTTAAGAAATCTACAGTTGAGCCCTTTGATGAAGATAACCTTTTATATTCATCGTGAGATGCTTGTTGAGGATCTAGAGAGCTCAAGGAGATAAAAGGCAAAGAAACCTATGTCTATTACTAGTGGCACTGATCTATCTTTTCCTGGACTAGGTTTTACTTCCAAGACTAAGAGAAGTAGAAATATAAATGGCAGGATAGGAGCTAATAGCCCTACAAAGTTATGTAATAACTGTGCTTATGCTTGTCACCCTAATCATGCTTGTAGAAAGGTTAAAGTAGACAATGCTAAGAATGCTTATGTGCATAACATGCCTAACTTGTCAAAAGTTTCTTAGTGTAATAACTTTGTGTGCATGCCATGTGTAGTTTATTTCATGAACACTTATCTTGATCCCACACACTCACATAGTACATCTCATAATCATGATAAGCATGCTCATAAGAACACTGGTAGATCCAAAACTGTGAGCCCTCCTAAAGCTAGGAAAGTGGCACTTGTCACAAAGCACAAGAGCAAGTCTGTTGGTGTTTCTGCAAGTGACAAGGAATCAGTTAATAATAAAAAAAAATGTTAAGTCTGTTAATTCGGTTAAGAAAATGCTAAATATTCAAATGCTTCTAAGTCTGTTGGACCTAACTTAGTTTGGGTACCAAATAAAACTTAATCATCTTTATTTTCATGTCGTTAAGAAGAAAAAGGTCATGTGGATTCTGGACAGTGGATGTTCAAGGAATATGACTGGAGATAGAGCCCTGCTATCAAAGGTGGTTGAGAAAGCTGGCCCGGTGGTTACTTTTGGAGATGACAACAAAGGTTATACAACGGGATATGGCTGTTTGAAAATTGGCAATGTCATCATTGATAAAATCTCTCTGGTTGAAGGCCTCATGCATTATCTCCTCAGTATTAGTCAATTTTATGACAAAGGATGTGAAGTTTTGTTTAAAAATGAGAAGTTTTTGATCTCTAATAAGAACAATGAGAGCTACTCTCAATGGAGTGAGAAAGGGTGATTTGTCTTAGCAGACTGGAATTCTGCTGAAGATGGTCAAGTAATATGTTTCTATGGTCAAGCTTCTCCAGATGAAAGTTGGTCATGGCATAAGAAGCTCTCCCACTTAAAATTCAAGACCATGAATTCTTTGGTTAAGAGGGAATTGGTAAGAGGTCTACCTGAGATAGAATTTAGTCCTGATGGAATCTGTGAAGCATGTGAGAAAGGAAAGTCAAAGAGATCATCACACAAGAAGAATGCAATGACTGATATCAATGAACCATTATAACTCCTTTACATGGATTTATTTGGCCCAGTCAACATCATGTATATGCCAAAAAATAAATATGGCTTAGTGATTGTTGATGACTATTCACGATGCACATGGGTGTTATTCATACATTCAAAAGATGAAGCAGCTGATATGATTATTGATCACATCAATAAGATTGAGATAAAAGCTAGAGTGCATGTTCGTTCTATCAGATTAAATAATGGAACAAAATTCAAAAATTCAAAGTTGAATAATTTCTATACCGAGAAGGGCATCTCAAGATAGTTTTCAGCACCAAGGACACCATAACTGAATGAAGTGGTTGAAAAGAAGAATCAGATATTGGTTGAAGCTGCAAGGACTATGCTTAATGAAGCCAATCTTCCTACCTACTTATAGGCTGGAGCAGTTAATATTGCATGCTATACTCAAAATAAAATCCTGATCTAGAAGATGTAAGAGAAGACCTCTTATGATTTAATGGCCAATAAGAAGCCATCAGTGAAATACTTTCACGTGTTTGGAGGAAAGTGCTTCGTTCTTGATGACGACCAGCATCTTGGCAAGTTTGATGCTAAAGCTGAAGAAGATATCTTTCTGGGTTATTCTATGGAGTCAAAGGCGTACATGGTATATGTTATTAGTGATCAAAAGGTTATGGAAAACCTTAATGTAACTTTTGATGATGCCAAGCTCCCAAGTATTCAGAAGGAAGATAATTCAGATAATCTTGATGTAAGAGATCATTCTGATTATGAAGACGAACCTGAAGTTGTTCCAGATAACAATGACACTGACAATGGGAATGATCATGGCTAGGGATGAGTATGGTTAATTTTGGTGCGATTTTGATCGAAAACCAAACCGTAGCAAAATTGTTCGGTTTCTAAAATTAAAAACCAAAACCGAACCAAGCACCGTTTGTGCGGTTTTGGTTTTTATTTTTGGTTTCAATTTGAGGTGGTGCGATTCGGTTTTAAAATTAAACTAAGTTTTATATATAATTAAAAAATTTTATTATAGGTATTTTAAA
Organism: Apium graveolens; assembly: GCF_009905375.1. Taxonomy (NCBI): domain Eukaryota; kingdom Viridiplantae; phylum Streptophyta; class Magnoliopsida; order Apiales; family Apiaceae; genus Apium; species Apium graveolens. The sequence continues at coordinate 118,676,710 of NC_133649.1, forward strand.
AAAATTAAATTATATTAAGGGTAAATTTAAGTATTGTAATTATATAAGAAAGAGTGTCCACAATGTACTTGGACCTGGAGACATATTCATCTTTGCTCGGACCAGTTAGAAAATGTTACATCTATCTATTATACCTATTATAGGCCAACATAGGTTTTCAAGTTATTTAGTAAATTACCCATTTACCCTTTATCATATTAATAATGAATAAACGGTAAATTCTATCAAGAGCAAAATCAATTCAGGGAAATAATAACTGCATGACCACAAAAACCTTGAATCCTATTCACGACCACAATATATTAATTAAGGTTTCTTGTAGTACCAGACTTAAATTAAGGTTACTATACTAGTAGTTGCAAATTCACAAAAAATTATAACTGTAAGACAATCTACTAATCTAAATTAAAAATTTTAATATTATCTATATAATTAAAATCGGTTCGGTTCGGTTTATATTCGGTTTAAAAAAATTTAAAACCAAACCGCAACCATATTATTGGTTCGGTTTTGATTCGGTTTGGTTAGTAGTTGCTTCAGTTTTTTCCGGTTTTTACGGTTTCGGTCTCAGTTTTTTGTTTGGTTTTGCTCATCCCTAATCATGGCAATGATCATAATTCTAACTTAGATTTGATGATCCAGATGACAGTGGTGATAATGTAAATGAAAGAGAACAGAGTCACACTATCTCTGGGACAAGTCCACAAGTTTCAGATTCCGGAGATCAAGCTGTGTTGTAAAAGACATGCCTGTACTTTAACAAGACTAAGCCAACTTTTCAACCTTAAGTAAGTTGTATTGTTTTCTAAATTTTTATTTTGTACATGTAACACTTAAAGTCTGTAAAAATGCAAAGGAGCAGACTGGAGTCTTTTTCCTAAAACAGTATCAAGCCTAAGGAATCTATCTGGAAGAAGATCAAGAAGATCATGCCTCGGAAGAATTTTGAAGAAGCTTGGAGTTGAATAAATCTGTTTGGAGAAAAATGTTCTAAGTCAAGATCTTTATAAGTCACATATTTAAAGTTATAGAGAAGTCATTCGAGAACTCTAGAATGGCTTATCGAGAAGTCATTCAAACTCTAGAGAGTACCGAAGGATGAGCAATATTTACTCAATGGATGAGCAACTTCTACTCGATAGATGAGCAGTGTCTACTCAACGGATCAACAATATCTACTCGATGGATGAGCAACATCTACTCGATGGATTAGCAATGTCTACTCGATGGATAAGCCATCACTACTCGACGGATTAACAATATCCACCGGGAGTAGAGGAGTCAGGAAAGCTACTCGAGAACTCAAGAAGATATCGACAAGTCATTCCTTCACTACAGAACTCAGAGTTATCGACAAGTCTATATTCATTCGAGAACTCAGAGATATCTACAAGTCAAAGTGAAGATATGAAGACTAGAGATCTCGACAAGTTTAAGACCTCTACAAGCCAAACTCATTATGGACTGCTAGAGATCTCGATAAGCCTATGTACTTATCGAGATGTCAAGTGTTTTATTAATTCAAACTAGAGATCTCGAAGTACAGTCTCAAAGTACAGAATTACAGATCAGTTTAATATCCAAGATAAACAATCAACAAACAATCCAACATCTGGATCGAAAAGTCTACAAAAAGGTGTGCAAGACTAATGGCAAAGATTAACTAACAGAAGAAGATTAAAGTAAACATGGGTTGCCAAAGATATGCTAAGCCAAAAATGGAAGATTTGCTTTTCTATAAATAGAAATGACAAATGACGGTTTAGAAAAGTTAATAGCAAGTTTATTAACCATTGTGTAAACTAGCAGTTAACTGAGATATAAAGGTAACACTAGTCCTCTAGTAAGTAGTAACAATTTAGATCAAAATTCTTGTAACACTCTCGAGAAGAAGCTGAGCTCTTTAACTTCAAAGAGCTTAGAAATTTTATAGCAAAATATCTTAATTTTTAATACAAAAATTAAGTGAGTTTTGAAAATCTGTGTTCTTTATTTTCTACAAGCTTATATTCTGCATAAACACTTTTATATACAAGATTTAATTTACTTTGTTCAACCATTAACTTTCAAGAAAAGCCTAAAATTAGAAAAACACATTCACCCCCCCCCCTCTGTGTGTGATTCATTACCTAACAAGTGGTATTAGAGCAAAATCTGAAAGTAAACAGATTCAAGATCTTGGAAGAATGAATACACAGAAAATCAGTAGCATCAAAATTCCTACCTTTGACAAAGCTAACTACACTTTTTGGAAAAAGAAAATGATGTTGTTTATCAGGATGGCCAATCCATTCTACATTCAGATCCTCAAGAATGGACCCTTCGTTCCTATGGTAAGAGTTGAGGAATTTACAGATGGAGACATGGTCATACCAGCTCATTATGCTCCAAAATATCCTGCTGATTATTCTGATCCTGAAAAGAAGAAAGTTTCCCTGGATAGCAGCTTGCAAATGATATTGATTGAGTCACTATACAATGTGATGTACAACAATATTGTCAACTATGACACTGCCAAGCAGATATGGGAAAAGTTTGAGATACTATGTGAAGGAACTGAGGAGGTTAGATCTAATCAAAGAAGGATACTGATTTCACAGTATGAGGGCTTTATGGCTAAGCCTAAGAAAAGCATTACTTATGTGTTTGAAAGATTCTACAAGCTGATAAATGACTTGCAGCTTCATGACAAATACAATGAAGCTGAAGAGGTGAATCTAAAGTTCTTGCTTACTCTCCCTGACCATTTGGAACAGAAAATCTCAGCAATCAGGGAAGGAAGAGACTTGAGCAGAATAACTCTGGAAGTTTTATATGGGATTCTCAAAATATATGAACTAGAGATGATTCAAAGGCAATCGCTGAGGTCTGGTCAAGGACATGTTGTGGATGGATAAAGTGCTTTAATTGTCAATGAAAGCCACTCATTCAATAATGAACTAAGATCCCAAACTTCAGTTGCCTCAACAAGTGAGCAGAGAATAAATGATTCACAGGAGCAAGTCATATTAGAGTTGAAAAAGGATGAGTTTTACACTCTTGAAGAACTGGATGAGCTAGATCGATCTATGGCCTATCTAGCTAGAAAATTCTCTAACATTAGAGTAAAGAAGCCAAGGTACTTCAGGAATAAAGGACAATCCTAACTCTGATAGCAAGAGTGGTTACAAAACTGGATCTGTTGACAGATCTAATATAAGGTGCTTCAATTGTGATGAACTAGGCTACTTTGCTACATAATGCAGGAAACCCAAGAAGGTAAAGAAAGACAAAGCTTATCTTGAACTGGAAGCAAAGTATGAAGCTCTTCTGAGAAAGCAACAGAGCAAAGCTTACATTGCAGAGGGAAAGAGTTAAGATGATTCATATAATGACGAAGATGAGGAAGTTGGAAACTATGCTCTAATGGCCTTGGAGCAAGGTGAATCATCCTCATCAAAAGGACAAACACCAATTCTTACCACTATTGATTTAAACGTGAATCAATACAAGGAAACTGTTAAAAAGATGAGCACAGAAATGTTTCACATTCACACGAGCATGGTTGCTGCTAATGAAGAAGTTAGCAGATTAACAAAGATAAATAAGAAGCTCGAGAGTGAGAAGCAAGAAACTGAATTATTGATGGTTGAGCTTGAAGCTTTAAAACAAGAAAATGCTTATCTCAAGAACAAGCTCAAGTGTGCAAATGAAATTGAAGCAGTGTTAAGGGAGAAGCTAGAAAAGAATGAAGTAAAGATGAAATCTTTCAGAAATGCATCTGAACTGGTTGAACAGTATTATGAGAAGAATAAGCCATGTGCAAACATTGCTATTGGCCTTGACTATGAAGACATGAGTGACAGAAAGATGATTGTAGGTGACAAAGGGAAAGCCAAAAAGACTGAGAATGCTCCAACTTTTTTGAAAGAGGTTAATGCACCTACATTCAAAGCATGTATAGTCAACTTCAGTGAAGAAGAATTGATAATCAAGAAAGAAATTACTGATGTAGATAAAGAAAAGAAAACTGAAGAATCAGTTCAGTCTTCAAAAACTGAAGAGAAGCTCATGAACAAACACAGTCCCAAGACTCCTGTTCAAGAAACCAAAGCGGAAGATGCAAGAAAGAAAATGAGAAATAGAAATAGAAAAATAGGGATAAACAAAAGTAATAATTTTTCTTATGTTGCAAATACTCCTAGAAAGAAGTGTGAAAATGTGGCTCTTCAAATCATCTAACTCACCTTTGTAAAAAGGTTGTTAGCAAGCCAGCTGAAGGAGATTGCAAATACAATGAAGATAATTCTAATGATCCCTATTCATTCTGTGACAAGTTTGACTATATTCCTTGCAACATGAAGGTAATGAAGAGTTGCCATAAACTGAGAGTAGATCTTAAAGAATCAAGAAATGAGTCTACATCAGAAGGAAAACATGCACAACAATCACTGAATTCTGTTTCTTCTAAAATTACTCATTCTGCTTCTCCTGAAAAAGTTACCAAGAAAAAACTACCCAACACTTCTTGGGTTTCCAAACACACTTAAGACTCATTGTGTGCAGGGCAAGTGAAGAAAGTCATCTAGATCATAGACAGTGGATGTTCCAGGCATATGACTGGTGGTAAAGCCCTGCTATCACAATTTGAGGAGAAAGCTGGCCCATTTGTGACCTTTGGAGACAACATCAAAGGATTCAAAATGGGATATGGAAAAAATGTTTTGAAAATGTTGTCTTTGATTAATGTAGCACTGGTAGCTGATCTTGAAGTAAGTCTTGTCAGAATTAGCATATTTTAGACAAATGGTCTCAAGTCTTATTCTACAAGGAGAATGCACTGTTATCCTCAAGAAAACTGGTGAAGTTGCTCTTAAGGGAGCAAGGAAAGGAAACTTGTTTTTTGAAGATTTTGACTCAACAAATAAGGATGGTATTTATTGCTTCTACACCAAGGTATCAGGAGAAAGAAACAAGCTCTGGCTTAAAAATCTGTCTTCCTTGATTTTCAAGAAAATTAACACCTTGTCAAAAAGGAGTTGGTAAGAGACATGCCTAAGATGAAGCTTGCTCAAGTTGAAGTTTGTAAAGTTTATCAGACTAAGGAAATGAAGAAACTACTCAACAAGAGAATCATGGCAATGGAAGCTCATCTCATACACCTGAGTTTGATTGCACAACCTCAGGGGGAGAAAGTGGATCTTCAGATACTGGAAGGAAGCTCAACTTGGGATTATGACATTCCAAGGGAATTAGTTTTGGAGCTGTTGGTCTCCCAAATACAGATTCTGCTGGATGGAGAGTTGACAGAAAGAGTTCCAGTGGAAAATGTCAATTCTGTCTCTCTAAGACCTGTATCCTGATTTAGCATTAAACCTATTTTTGTACCAACAGAAAAATAACTAGCTGACATTTTTACTAAACTTTTGGATGAAGCAACTTTCACTAGACTTGTAAGTGAAATTGGAATACTCAATTCTTTATCCTAAGACAAGAACTCAACTAATATTTTGCAGCATATTAATCTCCAGTAAATCAAAATTAATTTGATTAAATTGGAAATTAACTGAAATATGAATTATAAATATTTCAGAAATCTCTGCATATTTGTCTTTCAAATTCATTTAACTTGGAATTTTTCAAATTCTGAGTAAACTGCTTAGTTGTTAATTTACATCCTTAATATGTAAAATTCACTCAAGGCAGAATTATAATAACCCAAAAGTATCTAGAGAACTGAGTTCTCGATAAGTATAAATTGACTTCTCGACAAGTCATTTTAGGACTTCTCGAGTGAGTCCTCGATAAGTAAACTTACTGACATCTCTAGTGACTTCTCGATAGATTTAAAATGACTTATCGATAAGTTCTTGTAGAGTTCTCTAATAAGGATTCATTCACAGAGTTCTCTACAAGTACAATTATTGACTTATCAATAACTCAGAACTGCGATAATTTAAATTGATAAATTACTTTTGGAAAATTTATTCTAATTTTATTTTGAATTTATTCAAATAAAAGTTAGAATTAATTCAGTCCTTTTTGGACAAACTGGGCATTTATCTGACATTTCGATAAGTCGTTTTTGAGTTCTCTGTAAGAGTAATTTAAAATGACTTCTCAATATGTACTTCACTTCTCTAAATGACTTCTCAATAGACAAACTCCAAATGTCTATTTTTGAGTTCTCGACAAGTCATCTTCTTTTACTATAAATACCCAGACTTCTCGATACATACTTATACTTACAGCTTTTGAGATCTAAAGTGACCTAGCTTTCAATCCATAATTGTTTTCTCTCTCGTTTTTCATCATTTCTCAGAGATTTTTCCTACCCATTCATTCTCGTCAATCAACTATGGCTCAAAATATTGCTAGGGCATTTATCCCGGAGAAAGGAACTAACTATCTTGCTTACACTGATGCAAACCAAGCTCTCGATAGTTTTAAGGGGTTTGTAAAACTGCTGTCTGAATCCTATCTTGCAGGTGCTTTGACTGCAAATTCAGTACTGTATCTAGATGTGCTGCATGATTTCTGGAATACAACTGTAGTGAGGACTGATGTTAACAATAACTCTCTCTCTAGTGGTGACATGCACAATTTGAGGCCAACAAATAGAATTCAATGATCAAGATGTGAATAGAGCTTTGGGCCTGCCAACTGAGAATCTGGTGGAGGTACCAACTCCAGATGAGCTGACTGAGTTTATGGACTTCATCAATTATGGTGGGAGAATCAACTTATCAAGCTTAAACATAACCAATCTAAGGAAGGAGTGGTCATTCATCTTTGACTCTGTAGTAAGGGCCTTTACTTGCAGAAAAACTGGATATGACAATATCTCAAGTGTTGTGCAAAAACTGGTGTATTCAATTGCCCACAACAGACACCTGAATATTGGTCTACTGATCCTGAAAAAACTTACAACCAGGCTAGTTATGCCCCTAACAACTAGAGGTAAGGAAATATTCTTTCCTAGATTTATTATGTCCACTTTAAATAGTAAAGTAGCTGATATACATCTGTTGAATGGTATAGATAGTACTAAGATAGACAATTGTAAGCAAGTGTCCAAGATAATATTTGGCTCACTCACTACAAAGAATAAGGTCAATGTAAGTCTGAAAATCACCCCATTAATGTTGGAAATATTTAGGACTTATCCTTATCCTATGCCTGACATGAGATATAATGCACAATCTAGTACAACTATGATTCCTGAACCTGTGGAAGTATAAACACAGGATCACCAACAGGGATCTTCCCAAGCTGCAACCATTCTTTCACAACCTTTAGAAGCTAGGAAACCAACTACCTCATCTTCTCAAAAAGGTGAGGTCAGTAAAAAAAAGAGAAAGGGGATAAACATAGCTGTGTTAAATGAGAGTGGTGAGGATAAAGCTGAAAGAGTACCACCTATGGTCAAAAGATCTAAAAGAAGTAAACAAACTGAGCTGACCGCTCTATCTTCATCTACATCCTCCCAACAGGATGCAGTTGTAAAAATAACTAGGAGTGAGTCTGTACAGCCTCCACAAGAAGCAATTCAAGTGTATGGTAGGAGAAACAAGGAAGGCACTTACTGTGAGAGCACATCTCTTAAAGCTCCCTCATCTATTCAGGGGGAGCTGCCAACCCTCACAACTGAGCAATAATTTCTTCTATCTAATATTTTTTCTATTCCAATTCCTCTTGACTCCATTTCTCAAGTGCACCAAAAATCAAGTGACTTAGCTCAAGAAGCTTTGCTCACCACCCAGACACCTCATTTAGATGGTGAGAAGATACATGCTGGGGTAGACCTTGATGACACCATCACAAACATGGAGGGTTCATCAGTCTTTACTGAAGACCCCATGGATATCTCTAATGCACCTTCATGTGCAAAACAGTCCTCACAGACTAAAAGGTTTGAGGGTAGTACTCCTGAGGGGGAGCTATCTAAATTCTCTCCAATTCAATTGGAGATTCCTTATGAAGGAACAACTCCCCTCATAACCCTAGCAGAAATTGCCTCTCCAGTTGAAGCTAGGAGTACAATTGCCCATGATCCTGTCATAGGGGAGGCAAACTTAGCACATTCAAGTGCCAGTGTGTTGCAAGACACACAAGGGTTTGAGGCTTATGCACATGACAGTAACCCAGTCAAATCCCCTCCAATTCAATTGGAGGTTCCCACTACAAGTTGAGGATAACACACTGTCATAACCACAGAGAAATATATGAGTCAAACTGTGATCTCAGTCACAGAAGTTTCTGATGAACCATCAAGCTCTCAACCTCAAAAACCTCACATACTCTCTCAGTGGCTATAAGAATTTGCCTCTCAACCAACTCCTGTAGATGATCTACTAGTAGAGCAGATCACTGGACTGGCTAACATCTCACAACATCTTTTAACTTCAAACATGAGCAACCAAGATTATCAAGCCATTATGCTTTCTTATAATCAAGAAGTTGAGGAGCAAAAGGAGAAAATTGTCAATGATGCTGAGCCAGATGGGAATGTGGATGCATGGCTGTCTGAGGAATTTGCCTTGGAGATGAATCAAGTTTTGGCCAGATTTAGAGAAGAGTGTGTTACTATTCTGGGCAGCAATGCAAAAGACTTGAGTCTAGAAGCTTTCTATGATGCCATTACAGATGTATACAAAACTCAGCTCAAAGCATTTCATCTCTTTGGTAAGGCTCTTCAAATCAAGCTCACTGGTCATGAAGACAGAATCTTAAAACTGGTGAATGAGAAAATGGACAAGATAATACCATCTCAAGAGCCGATCTCTTCGAAATTCAAGTATTTTTCTGAGCAAATGGCTAGGATGGATCTTGCCTCTATTGAGAAGGAAGTCAAAAATGTCAAACTATCCTTCACAAATCTCCATACAGTGATCCGACAACAAATTACTCACTGACATGAGACCAAGGTCCAGCTGGATCAACTTCACCAGAGCAGATATAAGCCTTCAGCATTGCTGATGGAAGGGATCAAAGAGGCTGTAGAAGAACACTTTGGCACATCTAGCTGCTCTTATCAACCTGGATCCACCTCAACAAATCTGCAAATTCAGTCTCTACAGGATCAAGTCACAGCATTGCAAGACTCCAACTCCTCTCTCACTGCATAAGTTTAGGCTTTGACATCTCTAGTCAAAAGCCAATAAATAGACATCCAAACTCTGGTGGACTCCCATAAGCATCTTCAAATGCAAAATTCCATAACTTTAGGAGTCGTCATGGGTAAACTCAACATACCACTACCTTCTTTACCTGAACGAGTAAGACCTGAAAACCCTACTCCCCTCTCATGCCTGTCAATAAGACTAAGAGGGAGATAGAGGCTAGGTTGCCACAGTCAATGTCATCTCAACAACAAGTCCAAAGTGGTGAAGAGAGTTTAAATTGAAAAGTTGATATTGGAATGGAGAGACTTTTTAAAGCAGCTGAGGGTCCCAGTCAAAGCAGAGAATTTGATGAACTGCTTAAGGCACTCAGAGTTTCTCTCAATGACAATTTCTTCACATACAAGAAAGCATTGGATAGGACAATAAACTTAATAAGAGTGATCTTGGTAACTAAAGACAATTTCAAGGAAAGAAAGACAGTGGTCAAGATCAATGACTCAGGGGTAGACAGATGTATGCAGGTGTCCCGTAACTATCTTATCTCTAGGAGGGCATCTGAATTAGATGTTTTGATAAGCAAAGTCAGAATTGTGATTCATGAAGATACTCTCTTGCTAACAGAATTGAAGAATGCACAAGTAGCTGCTTTCCCAGAAGCTTATCTACAGCCCAGCAAGGGAGTGGCATACATTTGTTCTACTACCAAACATTTCAAACATTTTCAAGTTCCTAAACAGTGTGTCATGGCAAACAAAAGGCTCATTATGACTCTTGAAACTGAGCTGAAAGTAAAAAGGAACAAAACTGTTGAAGATGAGGAGATGATAAAACTGTTGAGAAGATATCTGGATAATGCAGAAGCAAACTTGAACAAAAAAAAAATCAACAAGGATGATTTGGATGATGATTAGCACAAGAAAGATGATCAAAATCCTTCTGGCTCAAATTCAAGTAAGTCTACTAAGCTATCTGAAAGCAGGGGTGGAGTAAGAAGAAGGAGGATGACAAGAAAGATGAAGACAGGAGGAGAAGAGGGTAAAGGAAGAGCAAAAAACCTCATGATGATTCAGGAACTCAAACAACCCTAAAAATCTAAACACAACCACCTCAAACCTTAGCTCAACCCACAACATCAACTATCTCTAACATCAAATCTTCCCAAACACCTAAGCCAAAATTTCATTATAGACAAACTGCCAACTCCTTCCTAAAAATTTCAATCACCTCAAGCCTCACAAATCTCAAGAAAATAACAACCCTACCTTTAGCCAAACCTTCACTAAAATTCAATCTCAAATCTGTGGAGAGAAAGCCTAAGAAAGTCAAGCCTGTAAAGGAAGTGGAAGTCACTAAAAGGGCCATCTGTAATTTCTTTAAAGAATCTGACTTTCTACCTCAAAATTGGTGCATCTCAGATGAAGACCATTTCCAAAATCCAGCTGAAGAAATTGTCAAAGTCTGGGTTGTATCCCTGAGAGAAGTTAAAGTCTATTTTAAGGATGGTACATTCACCCTTCTAAAGAAAGACTTAATGGATTCTTAGACTCTTGCAGAAATTAAGAGATTGTTAAGTTTGTTAAAAGGCAAGGACACTTTTACAAGGACTTGGAGATCATCTTTGGCTGAATGGTTGATTAAAAGGGAGGAAACAAAGATAAGAGATAAGGCTGAAACTGAAGAAAGAAGAAGGAAACATGATGAAGAAATATATATGTTTATAAAAAGATCAGAAAAGTTGAAAGCAAAAGGAATGAGCAGAATTTCTAAAGATGGTATATTTCTAAACATCAAAGTTGGTGGATTCTCAAGATTCAGTTTAGAGTATCTGGACCAGGGGTACCCTAAGGCAGCAAGGCAAAAACTTGTGAAACCTCTAAGTGGAACACTCATCATAGAAGAACTTGAAATTCTTGATCACTTGAAGGATATACTTAGAGAAGAAGCAGATGTAAAAACTGTCTTTACCAGATTTTGGTAATCTTGGAACCTGGTGAATCTTATGTTGTACAGGTTGTAATTCTATGAAGCTATATGTTTTAATCTTATCTTCCATCAATTTTAAACTTGGGGTTAGTCTTGTTAACAGGCATGAATTTGTGTGAAGCAATCTTCTCACAAATTAGGGGAGATTGTTAAAAATACATGCATGTACTTTAACAAGACTAAGACAACTTGTCAACCCTAAGTAAGTTGTATTGTTATCTAAGTTTGTATTTTGTACTTGTAACACTTAAAGTCTGTAAAAATGCAAAGGAGCAGACTGGAGTCTTTTTCCTGAAACAGTATCAAGCCTAAGGATTCTATCTGGAAGATCAAGAAGATCATGCGTCAGAAATTTTTTGAAGAAGCTTAGAGTTGAATAAATCTATTTGGAGAAAAATGTTTTAAGTCAAGATCTCTACAAGTCACGGATTTAATGTTATAGAGAAGTCATTTGAGAACTCCAGAATGGTTTATCGAGAAGTCATTCAAACTCTAGAGAGTACCGATAGATGAGCAATATATACTCGATGGATGAGCATCTTCTACTCGATGGATGAGCTGTGTCTATTCAACGGATCAGCAATATCTACTCGATGGATGAGCAACATCTACTCAATGGAAAAGCAATGTATACTCGATGGATAAGCCATCACTACTCGATGGATAAACAATATCCACCGGGAGTAGAGGAGTCAGGAAAGCTACTCGAGAACTCAAGAAGATATCGACAATTCATTCCTTCACTACAGAACTCAGAGTTATCGACAAGTCTATATTCATTCGAGAACTCAGAGATATCTACAAGTCAAAGTGAAGATATGAAGACTAGAGATCTCGACAAGCTGAAGACCTCTACAAGCCAAACTCATTACGGAGTGCTAGAGATCTCAATAAGCCTATGTACTTATCAAGATGTCAACTGTTCTATTAATTCAAACTGGAGATCTCGAAGTATAGTCTCAAAGTACAGAATTACAGATCAGTTTAATATCCAAGATAAACAATCAAACAAACAATCCCACATTTGGATTGACAAGTCTACAAAAAGTAGCTTGAAGAGTGTGCAAGATCAATGGAAAAGATTAACTGACAGAGGAAGATTAAAGTAAACACGGGATGCCAAAGATATGTTAATCCAGAAATGGAAGATTTGCTTTTCTATAAATAGAAATGACAAGTGATAGTTTAGGAAAGTTAATAGCATGTTTATTATCCATTGTGTAAACTAGCAGTTAACTGAGATATAAAGTTAACATTGGTCCTCTAGTTAGTAGTAACAATTTAGATCAAATTCTTGTAACACTCTCGAGAAGAAGCCGAGCTATTTAACTTCAAAGAGCTTTGAAATTTTGTAGCAAAACATCTTAATTTTTAATACAAAAATTGAGTTTTGAAGATCTGTGTTCAAAGAGCATGTTTGAGGATGGTGCACATGACAGTAACCCAGTCAAATCCCCTCCAATTCAATTGGAGGTTCCCAATACAAGTGGAGGATATCAAACTGTCATAACCACAGAGAAATCTGTGAGTCAAAATGTGATCTTAGTCATAGGAGTTTCTGATGAACCATCAAGCTCTCAACCTCAACAACCTCACATACTCTCTCAATGGCTATAAGAATCTGCCTCTCAACCAACTCCTGTAGATGATCTACTAGTAAAGCATATCTCTGGACTGGCTAACATCTCACACCATCTTTTAACTTCAAACATGAGCAACCAAGATTATCAAGCCATTATGCTTGCTTATAATCAAGAAGTTGAGGAGCAAAAGGAGAAAATTGTCAATGATGCTGAGCCAGATGGGAATGTGGATGCATGGCTGTCTGAGGACTTTGCCTTGGAGATGAATCAAGTTTTGGCCAGATTTAGAGAAAAGTATGTTACTATTCTAGGAAGCAATGCAAAAGACTTGAGTCCAGAAGCTTTCCATGAGGCCATTACAGATGTATACAAAACTCAGCTCAAAGCATTTCATTTGTTTGGTAAGGCTCTTAAAATCAAGCTCACTGGTCATGAAGACAGAATCAGAAAACTGGTGAATGAGAAAATGGACAAGATCATACCATCTCAAGAGCAGATCTCTTCGAAATTCAAGTATTTTTCTGAGCAAATGGCTAGGATGGATCTTGCCTCTATTGAGAAGGAAGTCAAAAATCTCAAACTATCCTTCACAAATCTCCATACAGTGATCCGGCAACAAATTAGTCACTGAAATGAGACCTAAGTCCAGCTGGATCAACTTCACCAGAGCAGATATAAGCCTTCAGCATTGCTGATGGAAGGGATAAAAGAGGCTGTAGAAGAACACTTTGGCACATCTTGCTGCTCTTATCAACCTGGATCCACCTCAACAAATCTACAAATTCAGTCTCTACAGGATCAAGTCACAGCATTGCAAGACTCCAACTCCTCTCTCACTGCACAAGTTCAGGCTTTGACATCTCTTGTCAAGAGCCAACAAATAGACATACAAACTCTGGTGGACTCCCATAAGCATCTTCAAATGCAAAATTCCATAGCTTTAGGAGCCATCATGGGTAAACTCAACATACCACTACCTTCTTTACCTGAACAAGTAAGACCTGAAAACCCTACTCCCCTCTCATGCCTGTCAATAAGACTAAGGGGGAGATAGAGGCTAGGTTGGCACAGTCAAGGTCATCTCAATAACAAGTCCAAAGTGCTGAAGAGAGTTTAAATCGAAAAGTTGATATTGGAATGGAGAGACTTTTTAAAGCAGCTAAGGGTCCCAGTCAAAGCAGAGAATTTGATGAACTGCTTAAGGCACTCAAAGTTTCTTTCAATGACAATTTCTTCACCTACAAGAAAGCATTGGACAGGACAATAAACTTAATAAGAGTGATCTTGGTAACTAAAGACAATTTCAAGGAAAGAAGGATAGTGGTCAAGATCAATGACTCAGGGGTAGACAGATGTATGCAGGTGTCCCGTAACTATCTTATCTCTAGGAGGGCATCTGAATTAGATGTTTTGATAAGCAAAGTCAGAATTGTGATTCATGAAGATACTCTCGTGCTAATAGAGTTGAAGAATGCACAAGTAGCTGATTTCCCAGAAGCTTATCTACAGCCTAGCAAGGGAATGACATACATTTGTTCTACTACCAAACATTTCAAACATTTTCAAGTTCCTAAACAGTGTGTCATGGCAAACAAAAGGCTCATTATGACTCTTGAAACTGAGCTGAAAGTAAAAAGGAACAAAACTGTTGAAGATGAGGAGATGATAAAACTGTTGAGAAGATATCTGGATAATGCAGAAGCAAACTTTCCCAAAACAAAAATCAACAAGGATGATTTGGATGATGATGAGCACAAGAAAGATGATCAAAATCCTTCTGGTTCAAATTCAAGTAAGTCTACTAAGCCATCTGGAAGCAGAGGTGGAGATAAGAAGAAGGAGGATGACAAGAAAGATGAAGACATGAGGAGAAGAGGGTAAAGGAAGAGCAAAAAACCTCATGATGATTCAGGAACTCAAACAACCCTAAAATTCCAAACACAACCACCTCAAACCTCATCTCAACCCACAACATCAACTATCTCTAACATCAAATCTTCCCAAACACCTAAGCAAAAATTTCATTACAGAAAAACTGCCAACTCTTTCCTAAAAATTCCAATCACCTCAAGCCTCACAAATCTCAAGAAAATAACTACCCTACCTTTAGCCAAACCTTCACTAAAATTCAATCTCAAATCTGTGGGGAGAAAGCCTAAGAAAGTCAAGCCTGTAAAGAAAGTGGAAGTCACTGAAAGGGCCATCTGTAATTTCTTTAAAGAATCTAATTTTCTACCTCTAAATTGGTGCATCTCAGATGAAGACCATTTCCAAAATCCAGCTGAGGAAATTGTCAAAGTCTGGGTTGTATCCCTAAGAGAAGTTAGAGTCTATTTTAAGGATGGTACATTCACTATTCTAAACAAAGACTTAATGGATTCTTTGACTCTTGCGGAAATTAAGAGAGTGTTAAGTTTGTTAAAAGGCAAGGACACTGTTACAGGGACTTGGAGATCATCTTTGGATGAATGGTTGATTGAAATGGAGGAACCAAAGAAAAGTGATAAGGCTGAAGCTGAAGAAAAAAGAAGAAAACATGATGAAGAAATAGATATGTTTATAAAAAGATTAGAAGAGTTGAAAGCAAAAGGAATGAGCAGAATTTCTAAAGATGGTAGATTTCTAACATCAAAGTTGATGGATTCTCAAAATTCAGTTTAGAGTATCTGGACCAGGGGTACCCTAAGGCAGCAAGGCAAAAACTTGTTGAACCTCTAGGTGGAACACTCATCATAGAAGAAGTTGAAATTCTTGATCACTTGAAGGATAAACTTAGAAAAGAAGCAGATGCAAAAATTGCCTTTACCTGATTTTTGTAATCTTGGAACCTGGTGAATCTTATGTTGTACAAGTTATAATTCTATCATGCTTTATGTTTTAATCTTATCTTCCATCAGTTTTAAACTTGGGGTTAGTCTTCTTAACATGCATGAATTTGTGTGAAGCAATCTTCTCACAAATTAGGGGAGATTATTGTAAAAGACATGCCTGTACTTTAACAAGACTAAGACAACTTGTCAACCCTAAGTAAGTTGTATTGTTATCTAAATTTGTATTTTGTACTAGTAACACTTAAAGTCTGTAAAAATGCAAAGGAGCATACTAGAGTCTTTTTCCTGAAACAGTATCAAGCCTAAGGATTCTGTCTGGAAGAAGATCAAGAAGATCATGCCTCAGAAGAATTTTGAAGAAGCTTGGAGTTAAATAAATCTGTTTGGAGAAAAATGTTTTAAGTCAAGATCTCTACAAGTCACAGATTTAATGTTATAGAGAAGTCATTTGAGAACTCCAGAATGGCTTATCGAGAAGTCATTCAAACTCCAGAGAGTATCGACGGATGAGCAATATCTACTCGATGGATGAGCAACTTCTACTCGATGAATGAGCAGTGTCTACTTAACGGATCGGCAATATCTACTCGATGGATGAGCAACATCTACCCGATGGATAAGCAATGTCTACTCGACGGATAATCCATCACTACTCGACGGATAAGCAATATCCACCGGGAGTAGAGGAGTCAGGAAAGCTACTCGAGAACTCAAGAAGATATCGACAATTCATTCCTTCACTACATAACTTAGAGTTATCGACAAGTCTATATTTATTCAAGAACTCAGAGATATCTACAAGTCAAAGTGAAGATATGAAGACTAGAGATCTCGACAAGCTGAAGACCTCTACAAGCCAAACTCATTATGGAGTGCTAGAGATCTCGATAAGCCTATGTACTTATCGAGATGTCAAGTGTTCTATTAATTCAAACTGAAGATCTTGAAGTATAGTCTCAAAGTACAGAATTACAGATCAGTTTAATATCCAAGATAAACAATCAAACAGACAATCCCACATTTGGATTGACAAGTCTACAAAAAGTAGCTTGGAGAGTGTGCAAGATCAATGGCAAAGATTAACTGACAGAGGAAGATTAAAGTAAACACGGGATGCCAAAGATATGTTAAACCAGAAATGGAAGATTTGCTTTTCTATAAATAGAAATGACAAGTGACAGTTTAGGAAAGTTAATAGCATGTTTATTATCCATTGTGTAAACTACCAGTTAACTGAGATATAAAGTTAAGACTGGTCCTCTAGTTAGTAGTAACAATTTAGATCAAATTCTTGTAACACTCTCGAGAAGAAGGTGAGCTCTTTAACTTCAAAGAGCTTAGAAATTTTATAGCAAAACATCTTAATTTTTAATATAAAATTTAAGTGAGTTTTGAAGATCTGTGTTCTTTATTTTCTGCAAGCTTATATTCTGCATGAACACTTTTCTATACAAGATTTAATTTACTTTGTTCAACCATTAACTTTCAAGAAAATCCTAAAATTAGAAAAACACATTCACCCCCCTCTGTGTGATTCATTACCTAACAAGTTGGCAACAACTCAGGGGGAGCAGAACAAAAAGCTGAACAAGGATTCACTAGTCAGACTCAAAACAATGCTAAAAATGTTGGGTCATCAAGAGCAAATCTGCCAAGGAAAAAAGTATGGAGTAAAGACCATCCTTGGTGTTTGGTACTTATTGATCTAGATAGTGGAGTTCAGACTCGATGAGCTACAGCAAATGAATGTTTCTACTATGGTTTTCTATCTCAAATGGAACCAAAGAAAGTAGATGAAGCTCTTGGAGATCCGGATTGGGTGATTGATATGCAAGAGGAACTCAATCAGTTTGAAAGACAAAAAGTGTGGAAGCTTGTACCCAGGCCTAAAGATAAATATGTGACTGGCACCAAGTGGGTTTTCAGAAACAAGCTTTATGAAGATGGAATTGTTACAAGGAACAAGGAGAGACTGGTTTCTAAGGGATATTCTCAAGAAGAAGGGATTGTCTATTTTGAAATCTTTGCACCAGTTGCTAGAATCGATGGCATCAGGATGTTTTTAGCATTTGCAGTATATTCAAATTTCAAGGTATATCAGATGGATGTGGAAAGTGAATGGTGATCTTGAAGAAGAGGTCTATGTGGAGCAATCTCCTGGCTTCATAGATCCTGAGTTTCAAGATTTTTTCTATTTTTTCTTCAAGGCTCCTTATGGTCTAAAGAAAGTGCCAAGAACATGGTATGACACACTTTTAGATTTTCTTCTTATAAATGGTTTCACCAGAGGTGTCATAGATAAGACTTTGCTTCATAAAAAGCATAAAAATAATATCATACTTATGCAAGTCTATGTTGACGACATTATATTTGTGTCTACGAATGATGTACTTTATGCAAGGTTTTGCTAAGCTTATGTAGAGTATGTATGAGATAAGTATGATGAGTGAGTTGAATTTCTTTCTTGGACTTCAAGTGAATCAGAATCCAGATGGTATATTCATTTGTTAAACAAAAAACATCAGAGATCTTCTGAAGAAATATAAGTCGGAAGATTTAACACCTGCAAAGACTCTGATGGCAACTGCCACAAAACTTGATCAATACAAGTCTGGTAAGAAGGTGGATATCACTAATTACCGAGGCATGATTGGATCACTGCTCTACCTGACTACGAGTTGTCCAGATGTTATGGTTGTAACATGCTTGTGTGCAAGGTTCCAAGTTGATCCGAAAGAATTTATCTGATAGCCATTAAAAAAATTAGATATTTGAAAGGTACACCTAATCTACGTATCTGGTATCCTGAAAATACGGGCTTTGATCTCATCGGCTACACAGATTCTGATTACACCGGTTGTAAGATTGATCGGAAAAGTACTTAATGAAGCTGTCAGTTTCTTGGAAGAAGATTGGTTTCTTGGTTTAGTAAAAAGCAACATTCAGTTTCTACATCTACTGCTGAAGCTGAATACATTACTGCTGGAAACTGTTGTTCTCAAATTCTCTGGATGAGAAACCAAATCTGAGACTATGGACTTGACTTAAAGAATATTCCTATCTACTGTGACAACACAAGTGCCATAGCAATCTATGATAATCATGTTCAGCACTCAAGGACCAAACACATTGATATAAGGTATCATTTAATAAGAGAACATATAATGAATGGTATTATGAAACTTCATTATGTTCCCACAACAGATCAAATTACAGACATTTTCATAAAGCCATTTGATGAGGTTACTTTCAACAAGTTGGTTAGTAAACTTGGCATATTGAATTTGTCCAATTAATTGGAAATCAACAAATGTAATTTGATGCGGGTAAACTTTACATCCCCTATGATGATGCTTTGAGGGGAATGTAAGTTTACATATCTATTTTCATTATATTTTTCCATGTTTGTGAACTTATTGAAGCTAACTAATTACCACACTTTACATGTTATATGCTAATTGGTAAGTAAGTTCGAATTTTTGATGCAATATATATGTCATTTGAATGTTTACATGCTATGTGATTATCTCTGATGAAAACACTTATGATATTGAAATTTATTTTAGCACACACACATTTCATTCATGTTGTACTCTGATTTGAAGATCCCGTGTGATAATTGAGTTCTAGACATTGAGTCACTTTGATAATAGATTCATGGGACACTCTGATTCTCCGTTTATCTTGTGCTAGAATAAATATACAGCATAACTAGTGATAGTTGTGATATGTTTATATCAAGAGTATAGTATAATTGGTACAGTCTTTTTGAATACACTCTTGACATCAATAGTTGGTTTTAAGTCTTTAAATGTTGATCTTGAATTATTTAACTTTGATGATCCTACACTACTTAAACTATGACATGGATACTTGATCATGTAGTGTTAAACTCTAATTGCTTTATGCAAATCTTATTGATTTAGAACAGTTCCCAATCCCCTCTTTGTATTGGAATGATATGAACTATTTTGAGCTAATGAGTGTTGATTGAATAATATTGTCAAAAGAATCAGAAAGCATGATCATCTGAGACATCCTCCATGAATCCGTGTGGTGGTAAGTAAAAGTAAACTTCTTTGAACCTGAAATCACTCTGATAATGAACACTAAATTCTCTGATATTATACTTCAGAAGTTTATGATCATCAACCCTCAGTGGTTTTAGGAACTGGCTATAAGCCTATCGAACCCCATAGGTTCTGATCCAAGTCAATAGAACCAAACACTTTTCAAACAGCATTCCATACCCTGCTCTAATATATTCACCATATTTTTTTCTATTACATCTGATTTTGATTGAGATATCAACTTGGTGGTTAGACAAAATTACCATTTGGTATTCGAGTTGTGTTGAGAATGAGAGAGATAGTGCTAAGTAGCACCACATAAGGAAGGAAAGGTCAACCCTACAGCTCTGTCTCTTACAAAGTAGTAAAGTATCCAAACCTCGAGACATTTGTAAGCCCATATAGATTCTCTCAAAAGAATATAGAGGTGAAAAGGCATATAAACTGTTACTAGGTGCATTCTTTCAACAGAATGTTATCTATTGAAATTTGTCTATTATCCAGGGCATCTGAATGTGAGTCACTACCCCTTGGTCTAAATATTTCATGTACTCACATGAGATTCACACACAAGGAAGGTGTTAATGAAGCAATTGTTGTTAAACCATATCAAGGTCAATAACAATGGTTGGATTTTGGAACATATCTCTATTCATTATCTATGATTTTTAATTTGGGCTTATGTTCCTGGATCATTATCTCTGATAAATCTTCACAGACTTCAGAAGAAATCTTTGATCCCTAATGGCATATCATTGATCATTGATTATCTTCCTAGAATTTAAATCTGGAAATGAATTTGACTTTAGTTAAAATTGCAACTTATAAATGAGGACTCAGATATTATCTGACGAGTTTATACGGTATACTTCTTCATGAAAGTAGAGGGATAACATAAATTCTTCCACTTAAAAGAATCCAAATTTACTCTATCAGAAGGAACATTTCTGAATCTCTTGACTGAGATTTTCCATACTTGAAGGTGGAAGGAAACTTTTTTATGAAAAGGAGTTTCTTGTAGGTACACTTTGATGTTTTGAGCTTTGAGTGAGTGACACACTGTGAGACTGAGCAACAAATACTTAAGTGTAGAGTGGAGTGAAACACATTGTGAGATCACTAAACCGAAATCACACACTTGCACTGTGAGGAAATGGTTACCAACTATAATCTCTGTAATTGGTTGTATGATACTAAGGTTCTACTCTGATACATTTTGAAGAATTACTCAAGTAAGGGGGAGAGATTATACAGAAAAATAGTCTTTCTTATACTAAGGAGGAAAGTTTCCAACTTTATTGTACTAAGGGGGGTTCTAAATCATAAGGGGGAGATTATTGGTTCTAAGTTCCAAAATGTTTTCTATGTGCTAGATGGGAAGATCTGAAGATTGAAAACAGAATATTGGAAGATGTATCTATCTGCAACTTTACATAAGGGAGAGAAGAATTTGTTCTCTGCTGAAGCTGAAGGTTTATGGAATATGCAGAATGTATAAGATAGTATTATTTCCAAGTCGAGAGATGAATGTTGAAATCTAATTGAAGATCTATTTTTGGAGTTAGTTGAGTTATCCTCCAAATCGTGGCTTCTCCATTATTAATTGACTGTCTGGTGTAAAAGTTAAATTGGGGTAGATTTTTAAGCAAGATTGAAGCTGTATGCATAAATCAACAATGCTGATTTGGATAAATCAACATAGAATAAAGGACTTAAAAATAATCTATGTTCCACTAGAATCTATACAAAATATTTATTGGGTATATACATGATGATCTTGGTAGCTACAGTGAAGAAAACGTCAACAGAGATCCGTATGAAGTTTATTAATATGTTCAGGCAATAAAGGAATAAAATTGAAGTCATTTGAAGCATTTATTAGGATCAGTGTGAAGACTTGAAGGATTTTATAAGATGTTGATAGTATCTGGTAGAAGACTTGACAGTGGTTTGTAAAGATTATAGTACGAATGCCTGAGAGCAGAACTATTTGCCAGTGAACCAGACCATTGCACTAGGTGTCAGTGATTCGTGAAAGGAAACTAAGTACTATCATTAGAAGTATTGTTAAGTGAGGATTCCTATATGAATATGCAGGTTATGTTTATATGAAGACTAAGAGAGAAGACATGAAGACGAGGCAGTTTAAAGGTTACAGTACGCTACAGGAAACTAAGTCAAAGTGATCACTACCTTGTAGTAGGAGTCACCATGGCCACCCTATTACTTATTAGAAGAAATAACCTCGAAGTACAACTTAAAATCTAAGTACAAGAGTTGGTTTTGATCTAGTAGGAGAAATTGGGAAGAAACGGGAGCAGAAACTATCTCAAGAATGCATATTCTCTACTCTATGTGTAACTTAGCTTGTCCTAGTACCTAGATGGCGCAACTAATGATTTTTCTAAGTAAAAAATGCATAATAGAAGCTAAGTGGCGCAAGTGAAGCTTCTAGTTGGTATAGTGGTCGCCAGTGATGCTTCCTCTAGCCCTTGTAGGCGCAAGTCAATGTAAAAACTAAGGCAAAGTGTTCTCTAAAAACCTAGGAGTCGCAAGTAAGGCCTTGCTCTTACTAGGAGGCGCAATTTGATAGTTTTTTTTAAGGAAAATTGCATTCAAGGGAGTAATTGGTGCAAGTAACCTCATTACAATTCATGGTGGTGCAAGTAACTTCATTTTGTAAAGAAATGAAGTGATAATTCACTCCATGACGCAAGTAAACATTGGAACATCTTCCAGGGACGCAAGTGGCACATTTGCACGTTGTTAATTCTATATACTTTTTTATCATGATACCATATGTACATTATCTCTCTTACCAACCTATGAACCTATATAATCAATAGCAGCAAATTGGGAATCATATCTCTCCATTCTTGAATAGTGCGAAGCTCTTACAATTTATTCTCAGTACCCAAAAAGCTTGATTTGACAAGGAGAGGTCATGCCCAATTATTTACTCACCATTTAAAGACTTACACAGTAGATACACTCATCATTTTTAGTTTCTTTGATTGTATTGTTAATCATTTGATAAGAGTTATAGGTTTTTAGAGTGATAGATACAAGTCATAGTTTTGATAACTTATAATTTGTATTGGCTTTATCTTTTTGTAAATTTAAATATTTGTTCAAAGGTGTAAGCAACCCCTTGCAGTTTAATTTCTTAATAACAAGAATTATTCCGTGAAATTTCTTGTGTTTGTTTATTTCATTTTAAAGTTTCAATATTCGCTGCATTTTAGTGTTAAAATAAAGAACATACATTCACCCCCTCTGTATGTACCTTTTAGACCTAAAAAAATTCTTTTTAAGGAGGGTAGTATGTAATATCCCGCAATTTTTAGAATAGCAACAATAAAAGAATAAAAGATTAAAAGATTAACTTTCGATAGAGATTAGAATTTAAAATTGGTTTAGACTAATGAGCCTAAGATTTGGATCAGACTTTAATACAAATTAACTTGTTGGTTAAGAAATAGAATTTTGTATCACTATATTTACATCTTATTTGTCTTCCTCATTTTTATCATTTAAATTCGTAGGGCTCTTTTAGACAAAAATTAGCAATCTTGTAAAATTTGTAGAAAATTCATCGTAAGTCAGAATTCATTGATTCTAAACTTTTTGGAAAGATCTTTTCATTCTCTACAACTTTATCATTTTATAAGAAAGCGTCATTTAGAAGGTCAAAATGCTAAAAACAGACCTGGGCAGAATTAGAATCGTGGAGATTTTCAAGATTTTAGATGTTGCATTTTTGATGGGTTACTATAGATTGATCATACGATGTGAATTATTTGCTTGCGTAATTGAGATATGTAACTTTCCGTTGCTCTGTATATATTGTCTCCTTACGTGTTGTCAATTATTATGTAAGTAACTATTCGTTGCTTCGTATTTATTATGTAACGTATTCTGTTATGTGTGATTACGTGTTCTCGAATATTTTATTTTGTTATGTAAATAAGATTTTGATATGTGATAACAAAAAGAGAATTGTTTTCAGAATCTCTCAGTTTTAGGTTATGCATCGAATCATAGAATCCGGTTGTTGGATAGTGTGACACATAGAAATAGTTTACGCACGTTCCGGAACACATAGATGTCTTGCTCAGTTTGTCTTAACGAGGGCGTAAAATGGCCCCATCGAATATCGAATTTAAAACCATGTCGCAAGTATAGTGCGACCGTAATTTAGAATCGTGAGAATTTGATATAAGAATTTGTTTATTATATAAGAACAAGAATTTTGATTTTGTGGATTATAGAATGTGTCATGTGCTTCGCTTTGATAATTATTATTGATTATATCGTGTGCATCTTTGTTCACCTTGTTATCGAATATGTGTATGATTTTTTGTGATATGTGTGTTGTGCAAGACGTGCATGTATCATAACAAGACTAAGTCAAATTGAAATCCTTAAGAATTAGTTGTATGATAATCTAAATTTGTATTTTGTACTGTATTACTTGAGTCTGTAATAATGTCAAAAATTAGACTGGAGTATTTTTCTGTAAACAGTCTCAAGAAGATCAAGAAGATCATGCCAAAGAGAAACTGTGAAGAAGCTTAGAGTTGAATAAATATGTTTTGGGAAAAATATTTTAAGTCAAGATATCTACAAGTAACATATCAAATCATATAGAGAAGTCATTCGAGAACTCCAGAATGACTTATCGAGAAGTCCAAATTGGCCTATCGAGAAGTCCTAGAGATATCGACAAGCCAAATGAAGATGTGAAGATTGGAGATATCGACAAGTCATTTCTGCATATCGAGAACTAAAAGATATTGAAAATCCAAATGAAGATGTGAAGATTAGAGATACCGACAAGTTATTTCTACATGCAGAGATCAGGAGACCTCAACAAGCCAAGTTCATTTATTGAGAACTCAGAGATCTCGACAAGTCAAAGTTACATATCGAGAACTCAGAGACCTCGACAAGCCAAATTCACTTATAGAGAACTTGGAGACCTCGACTAGTCAAAACACATATATAAAAATAAGAGATCTCGATAAACCATTATCCTTATCGAGATGTCAGTTCTCTATACACCAAACTGGAGATCTCAACATGAAGATCAAGTACGGAATGCAGACAAGTTAAATATTCAAGACTATCAATCAATAAATGAACTAATCACTTAGATTGAAAAGTCTACAAAAGCAACTTGAAAAGTTCAAGATCAAATGCCAAGATTAACTGACAAAGGAAAGTCACAGATCCGCAGGATTTGCAAAGATACACTAAGCCAGAAATGGAAAACTTTATAGATAACTTAAAGTAGGGTTTTGAACATCTTATTACATGTCGTGTAAACCTGTGTTTACTAATCTATAAAGTAAACACTGGTCTTTTGCTTTTAAATGGTATCAAACATATCTAGTTTTTTTATTAATTCTCTCAAGCAAGAAGCTGAGTTCTTTATTTACAAAGAATCCAGGATTTGTAGCAAAACACTAGCTTAATTTTAATATAAAATTAAGTGAGTTTTGAAATATTATGTGCACTATTTAATTTTAGTTAACATAATATCACTGCATTTCTAACCTGCTTTGTTAACCAAGCAACAAACACTCAAAAAGCCTTAAAAATAACCAAAACACATTCACCCCCTGTGTTGTATTCATTACCTAACAAGTGGTATCAGAGAAAAATCTGAAAGCAAATAGATTAAAGATCTTGGAAGAATGAATACACATAATATTAGCAGTATCAAGATTCATGCCTTTGACAGAGCTAACTATATATTATGAAAAAAGAAGATGTTGCTGTTTATAAAGATGGCCAACCCATTATATGTTCAAATTCTCAAGAATGGCCCTTTCACCCCCATGGAAAGAGTTTAGGAATCTACAGATGGAGACATGGTTATTCCAGCTCATTATGCCCCTAAAGATCCCTCAAAGTATATTGAATCTGAAAAAGAGAAAGTCTCTCTAGATAGTGGCTTGCAACTAATTATAATAGAGTCACTTGACAATATGATGTAAAATAATATTATCAATTGTGACACAGCCAAACAGATATGGGAGAAAATAGAAGTTCTATGTGAGGGAACAGAGGAAGTTAGGTTAAACCAAAGGAGGATTTTGGTATCTCGGTATGAGGGTTTTATGGCTAAAGCAAAGGAGAGTATAACTGATGTCTTCAAAAGATTCAATAAGCTGATAAATGACTTGCAGCTTCATGACAAATACTATAAAGCTGAGGAGGTTAACTTGAAATTTTTGCTCACCCTTCCAGACCATCTAGATAAAATAATCTTAGCTATTAGAGAAGGGAGAGACTTGAGCAGAATGACAATGGAGGTTTTATATGGTATTTAAAAAACCTATGAACTGGAAATGATTCAAAGAAAATTCTTAAAAGCTGGTAAAGGGCACATTGTTGATGGATCAAATGCTCTAGTTGTTAATGACAACCAGTCATCTGAGGATGAACAAGAAATCCAGACTCCAATTGTTCCAAACAATGAGCAAAAGAGCAAGGAACTGTTAGGAATATGTTGTGAACTTGATGATAAATTGAATTTTGTGACGATTAGAATAATATGAGATTGAGTATTAATAGATACTTGTGATGCCTAGCAGAGTCAGCAAGGCATAGAAAAGGAAACCAGTGATCCATAAACAGAATCGAAGCGTAAAAAGAGAAGACAAGTGATTGATAAATAAAAGCAGTGCATAGAAAAAGAAGGAAAAGTGTTGGCAAAGTAAAAGTGTTAGATGACTACCAGTAAAGTTGGAAATCATCAGTGATAAGGCAAGTACTTCTGAACTTTTCTTCAAGATATATTGCAAATATTTTCAAACTGTTTCATAACATGTCACTATTATTCAAAATAACTCATGTTTTATATTACAAGTACTTTAAACTATTTAACCTTCAACCCTGATTCTTCTTGATCTTGAGCCATAAGTCTTGTTCTTCATAAACCATTGATTGTTGAATTCTCAGATACGATCCAAACACCTACGATACTACTCCACAAATACATATCTACCACATACTGATTTCTGATATTAAATTCCTGATATACCAACCTTTATTCCTTGTTTAATAGAAGACCAATCCTTGGAACCCTTGAACCCCTGGTCTTCTAATTTCTAATTCTTTCCATGATTGAAAGCCAAACTTTTTGAATCTCTTGTTATACCTTCATGGTATTGTGAATCACCATGTGCTTCAAGATAAATGTTGTTTATGATTCAGCTTATTGAACTACATTGGTTATCATATTGAATTGTTTTAGAATTGGATGGTTTTATAAATATGAACCAGATTCGTGGTCGGACCAGATTCGTGGTCATATTAGGCCAATTCGTGCCTTGGATCCAGTATATAGAGCAAAGCTGGGAGCCTTGCTCAGGGTTAGTGCGTGACTGCTCAGCAGCCTAACCTTGGTTTTTAAAATGAGAAGAAAATATCCAATTCTAATCATTGCTTATTTCGAAACTTAATTCTTCTGAATCACTTCAATTGATTATTGTTTAACCTCAATTATTGTTATTATGACTTGTTGAGCTAGTTAGCTCACTCTTGCAAAACTTTTATGTTTTCAACAGCTAAAAAGGAAAATTTGTTGATAACAAAGATTCTCAGTCCCACGTGCAAGCTAGGATTCTAGGTTAAGTTGGATCGAGCTAGTAGGAGCTTATATTGTAGACAAGTTATGTGAGATTGTAAGAATGATATCATTATCAGTTGTAAGTTGAACTAGTTGGGGTTTGGTATGATGTAATAAAAGTTAAGGATGTGGCTTATTTTCATACTTTAACCTGTTGCGATCCGTGGTTGTGTAAAAATGGTCAGTGTTTATAATAATTTATATACAGGTCTACATATTGTGGTGTGTGTCTTGTGAGCTCCAAACTTTTGACCCGGGGTTGGAGGGCGTCACATCGACGGATGATCTAATATAGTCCTGACGGATGAACTTTATATTCCCGATGGATGAACTTTATATCCCCGACGGATGAGAATTTGACATCCATCGAGAGTGTAGCTTATATAACAAATAAGTAATGTAGCACATTTGTGCAAACAACATGTTTTAGTCTAGTAGATTGTGTAGGGTTCTCTAAGTCATGTTGACTACTAGATTGATATGCAGAATAGGTTGACTAATTGTAAATATGAGATGTCTTGTAATTCTGTATAAGTGAAATAGAGTCAAGTGACAGATAGACTCCCGACGGATGATCTACAAGGCTCCCGACGGATGATCAACATATTCCCGACGGATGTTCAACTTACTCCTGACGGATGATCATATTTAAAATAGTTGTTGATAGTGACAACATAGTCACATGTGTTGGGTGTTTGCAAAAGGAATGTGGCAGCCTGTTAAGTAGGATTTTGAGAACAAAGAAGCATTACCATTTCCATGTTAATGTGAAGATATTCAAAGATGCTGGAATAGAGTAATGAAGCAGCATGGAGTTAGACTAGATATAGTTTTGTTTTATTATCTTGTCTTACTGTCATGTAACTTGGTGATATATAAACCAAGTATAGCAAGTAGATTATATAACTAAGCAAGCTTATTTTTCAGAGAAACATATTAAGCTGTATTCTGTAAGAATTTTTCTGTAGTTTTGTTTGTTCAACTTGTAAAGCAGCTGTGAGCTATTCAAAGCTTCACAGAGTTCTCAATCTGATATATATATATATGGTGGATACTTTCAAATCCACCAGAAAGTTATAAATCCTGTGTTTTATTACTTAGTGTTTTGATTTCTCTTACTCTTTCATTCCGCACTATTGCAAATCAAACATTGTTATATATTAAGTTAGAACAATTCTTAAATCCCAAAAGGTAGCCAGAATTACATTGAACCCCCCTTCTTGTTGTATTGTTAGGGAATAACAATTGGTATCAGAGCAAGCTCTTGAAGAACAAAGAGTATAAAGATTACAACAAACAACAAGATGAACAAGAAGGATGTTGGAGTTACAATTCCATTTCTGGACAAAGACAACTATCACCACTGGAAGGTGAAGATGCACCTATATCTTCTTTCTCAAGATGAGGTCTATGTGGACTGTATAGAGAGAGGTCCTCATATACCAATAAGAGCTGCAACTGGCAATGAACCATCTGTTCCAAAACCTAGGCATGAATGGCCAGATCTTGATATTGAGCAAGTCAGGAAGGATAAGAAGGCCATAAACATATTATTCAATGGTGTTGATGGTGATATGTATGATAACATCATTAACTATAAAATAGCCAAAGAGGTTTGGGACACAATACAGATTATTTATGATGGTACTGAGCAAGTGAGGGAGAACAAGATGCAGCTCCTGATTCAGCAATATGAGCATTTCCACTGTGAAGAAAGTGAGTCACTCACTGATATATATATTAGATTTCAAAAGCTACTAAATGCTCTGAAGCTACATGGAAGAGTCTATCAAACAAAAGACTCTAACCTCAAGTTCCTTAGATCTCTCCTAAAGGATTGGAAGCTAATAATAGTCTCATTGAGAAATTCTCAGGATTACAAGGAGTTCACCTTGGAGAGACTATATGGCATCCTGAAAACCTATGAGCTTGAAATAGAGCAAGATGAAAGGATGGAGAAAGGAAGGAAGAAAGGAGGATCCATAGCACTGGTTGCTGAGTTAGAGAAGGAGAAAGAGATAAAGGTGGAAGTTGTTGAATCTACATCAAAGGTCTGCGAAAGCAAGGGTAAAGGGCTGGTAGCTGAGAATGAAGATCAATTGAGCCAAGATGACATGGATGATATTGATGAGCATCTAGTATTTTTATCCAGGAGATTTTCCAAGCTCAAATTCAAGAAAAATTTTGGAGCAGCCAAGCCAAATAGAAACATGGTTGATAAGTCAAAATTCAAGTGTTTCAAATGTGGCTTGGCAGGTCATTTTGCTAGTGAGTGTAGAAAGTTTGATTCCAGCAAAAAGAAGTTTGAGCCTGTTGATTATAAGCAGAAATACTTTGAGTGTCTCAAGAAAAAGGAAAGGGGTTTTATTACACGAGAAAATGATTGGGCTGTAGATGGATTGGATGAAGATGAAGAAACAAGCTATGTCAATCTAGCCCTAATGGCCAAATCAGATGAAACAGAGACCAGTTCTTCAAGAAATCATGTAATCACCACTAACTTAGCATATTTATCTAAAGCTGAGTGTAATGATGCAATAAATGACATGTCTACAGAATTATATCACTTGCGTGTTACATTTAAGTCTCTCACTAAAGAAAATGCTAAAATTAAAGAAAAAAAATTGTTTTTAAGTGAGAGAATAATATGCTAGAGTCTCAATTTATTGAATTTGAAAATTTAAGATTTGAGTGTAAAACTGCTAAGGATGAATTAACTGAGTCCTTGAAGAAAGAAGAGATTTTAAGGAAATAGCTTGAGAGATAACATGAAGTAATTAAAGCATGGAAATCATCTAGAGATGTTCATGCTCAAATTACTAAAGTTCAAGGTATAGAATCTTTTTGTGATGCAGCCTGGAAAAAGAGCAAAGAGAAGCTTGATTCCAATCTGGTTGAAGGACTCTTTACAGATGTGGACTCGACATATGATGAAAATCATCCATCGGATAATCAAAAGGATTATCCGTCAAGAGACAAGGAGCCACATATGTCGGCTGTGAGTAAACCAGTTAGCAAAGCTAAGTTAGTTAAATTGAATGAGAAATATGGATCAATTTCTAAAAATTTTGTTCTAGGAGAATCAAGTCAAGTTAGAAAAGAAAAGAAAGTTAATGTTGGTCATATGTCTATCAAGCAATTGAATGACAGACTTGAAAAGATTGAGGTTAAAACAAAAGCTAAAAGGAAAAATAATAGAAATGGGAAGGTAGGGATTAACAAACATAACAACTACACACCTGATAAATATGCTCCAAGAAAAATCTGTGTTAAGTGTGGTAGTGTTAATCACTTGTCTGTTAATTGCAAGATTGATATGCCTACTCCCATGACTACACCTTCTTCTTTTCCCAACATGACTTTCATACCTGTAATGCCTATGAATGCTATGCCTGCTCATAATATGAATGCACAACTTGCTAATATGCCATTTGCACTTAATCCTTATTATGCTGCATTTAGTATGCCATAAATGCCATTTAGCATGCCTTACTAGAATAACATGTTTGTAAATAGCATGCCTTTTCATGTAAACCGAAATATGCATGATAATTCTGTTTCAATGACTGGCTTCAAAGGTCAAACTCAAATGACTAAGGACGAATCTGAGATCCCCAAGTCAAATGAGATCAAACCCAAGAAATTAAATAAAAAAGGCTAACAAGGCAGGACCCAAGGAAACTTGGGTACCAAAATCAACTTGATTTGGTTTTGATGTGTGCAGGGAAATAGAAAGAATCTTTGGTATCTAGACAGTGGTTGCTCAAGGCATATGACTGGAGATTCCACCCTGCTCACTGAATTCAAGGAAAGAGCTGGCCTAAGTATTACTTTTGGAGATGCAGCAAGGGTTATATTGTGGGATATGGTTTGATATCAAAGGATAATGTCATTATTGAAGAGGTTGCCCTGGGGGATGGACTCAAACATAATTTGTTGAGTATCAGCCAGCTTTGTGATAGGGGAAACTCAGTCACTTCTAATTCAGAAGCATGTGTTGTGAACAATAAAAAGAGCAATAAAGTGGTTCTCACTGGAGTGAGAAAAGGGAATGTGTACCTAGCTGATTTCAACTCATCAAATGCAGAATCAGTAACTTGTCTTCTC
Organism: Apium graveolens; assembly: GCF_009905375.1. NCBI lineage: Eukaryota > Viridiplantae > Streptophyta > Magnoliopsida > Apiales > Apiaceae > Apium > Apium graveolens. The sequence goes on from NC_133649.1 coordinate 118,708,027, forward strand.
AGTAAATCAAGTCAAGATGAAAGTTGGATATGGCACAAGAAGTTGTCCCATCTAAACTTCAATACCATGAATAAGTTAGTTAAGAAAGAGTTGGTCAGAGGTATCCCTCAAGTGGAGTTTACTAAGGATGGATTGTGTGATGCCTGCCAGAAAGGAAAGCAGATTAAAGCATCATTCAGAAAGAAGCTTGATTCAACAATTGAAGAACCTTTGCAACTGTTGCACATGGATTTGTTTGGACTAGTCAATGTGTTGTCCATCTCAAGGAAAAGATATTGCTTAGTAATTGTAGATGATTTCTCAAAGTTCTCTTGGACATATTTTCTAAAGTCCAAAGATGAAGCTAGTGAAATCATCATCTATCACATAAGGCAAGTCAACAATCATCCTGATTTCAAAATAAGAAGAAGCAGGAGTGATAATGGAACTGATTTCAAGAATTTTGTGATGAGAATATTTTGTGAAGAGAATGGGATTATGCAAGAGTTTTCTGTAGCTAGAACTCCATAACAAAATGGAGTGGTGGAAAGGAAAAATAGATCTCTTATTGAAGCTGCAAGAACAATTGTCCGAGAAATATTATGTAATTATTTTCATCAATAAATAATTATTATGTGAATTTTTGGTGAATTATTTGATGATTGATATTAATATTTGGGTGTTGATATCTGATAAAATTAGGATGTTTTAATTTCTAATTATCCAGAATAAAATGTAGATAATTTTGGTATTTTTCTGGTAATTTTTGGATTATTATATAATTTTATTAGAATTTATAGAATTAATAAGGATTATTTTTACGTAATTATAAAATTACTTTTTACAATCAGAAATCGTCCCACTTCAACCATTTTTGCATTTTTACAACCCAAAACTCTTCTGAACACTTTCCGTGTTTTGACTTTCTCGATCCGGGGTACGGTTTGAACCGTACGAGTCCCGTCGTGAGATTTTCAATACGCTAATCATTTTTATAGCCCGATAAAATATGTATTCTCATAAGGCGAGATGTTATTGCCCTATTATTGTATAAAATGTTTTATAAGAGGCCATGTTTTGATAATTATCCAAATCTAGTATCAAAAGTGTATCGTTATATGGTTACTTAGCGGCTAACTAACCTATTTTCGGATCTGATATATAAATGTAATTATTGAATTATCAAATAAATAAAATATGTGATGGTCCCGTTAGCTATGTATTGCGATGATATTAATTGTAGTTGATTGGTTGGGTACGAAGATTGGTTGTATAATTAATTATTGAGCGATATAAATGCATTTTGCTTTTAAAATGATTTTATTGAATATTTATTCTCATAAATGCTAAAATTGTCTATAAAATTATTTTTGTTGCTTTATAATTTTATTTATTATTTTTAGGCGTTTTTAAAATTTAAAAATCAATATTTTAATCATTATTTATTTCTAAATGATTTTTTGATTACATTTAACTATAAAATCAGTATTTAATTCTAGAATACTTCAAAAATCACAAAAATTTATTTTTTTAACTTTTAAATATTTTGAGAATTTTAAATTTATTCCGGTATTTTTTTGGTTTTTATTGGCCCGCGCGTTTATTCATTAGTTCGTTAAAATGCAGGCCTGACGTATATTTCTAAAATGCTTTTAATAATTATAAAAAATTTATATTTTATTGGTGGTAAATATTCTGGAAATTTTGAGGTTTATGTTGAAACTATTTTAATTTGTTTTATTCGAAAGTATATCGTTAGTAAATAGAACGCGAAGTTAGATGCGGTATCGAATAAAGAAACCAGATAAATAAACAGGATTCCATTTCCCCCCAAATAAATCCCTAGTCTCTCTTTTAATATCATCTCTCCCAATCTCTCTTTCGACAATCTCTCCACCGTCTCCCTCATCATTCTCTCGACCTCTCTCAACTTTCTTTTAAAATACTGCAAATATTTCTTCGTTCCTATTCTAAGTTCAGAATAGTTAACTGTTTTATATTTCACTGCAATTACTCTTACTATGCATGTTGCTTTCATTATTGTTCCTATGTTATCGATTGATCTCTTGAACAAATACTCATTCTTTTGGGTTATTTGCGAATCCTGATTTGGGATTTTTTGAATTCAAAATGATTTGACATCAAAATACTCTACGGTCTGGATGGTTATTGTGAGGGCCAACGATGAACTGTACCCTATGGGTCGGGGATGGACCGAATCCTTGGGTGATAGTACCTAGGTACCTGAATGGATCTATACGGTTGGATATAGATCTACACTGTATCCTGACTGATCAGCAGGGTATAAGTGTGAAATAGTGCTCAGTCTAATTTGTTGTTGATCGCCATTAACGGCATTCTTTCATGAAAGTTTTTATGATTCCAAAACCGGATAAAACCCTGATTCATGAGATGAATCTGGGAACCGCTTGTCACTTTTGCATTTACAATCCAAGGCTGGTAACAGCCAACATTTATTCACTCAACTCACTCAAATAAATAGAATTGTTTATAATTGTTCAAAGATTTTATCCGGGAGTTTTCCATTGATATTAATGCTTGAAACTCAATTATATACTTGCTGGGCATTTTTGGCTCACTCTTATTTTGTAATTCTTATTTCTTCCAGAAGCAGGAAAAGATAAAAGTGAATAGCTTTTGATAGACAGCAAGAGTAAGAGAGATCTCCACTGCAAGAGAACGAAGATGTTAGAAAAAAAATAAGGCAAGGGCATTAGCATAAAGGTATTTAAACTTGTATTGTAGTTGTTGTGAATTGTAGAAGGTTAGATTCTTGTTTCATACCATAACCTGCAAATGATCCGGTTTTAAGGGATTATTTATTTATTATTTTATTTTATGTAAAGATTGTTCAGTGACACCAAATCTTGACCCCAAATTTGGATTGTTACAAGTTGGTATCAGAGCTACAGGTTATTGGTCACTGAAATAAGAATTGGTGAGGGTAGGATATGAGTGATAGGCCATATGAGATATGAAAGAGCTAGGTATGCTCATGTTAAGTTGAGTTGAGTGTGAATTAGGGTTAGCAAATCTGATATGGAACTAGTAAGATAGGATTGTTGAGAAAAATATAAGGCGAATATAGCAACACTATAGATATAATGAGTTCTCAGATCCTATAGTAACGAGGAATTGATAGCTCGACGGAGATTGGGTATGTTACCCTTCTTTTCACGTGGTTTTAAAGAAAATGCGATTGATTTTTGTGAGAACTTGTGTAAGAGAAGCTAGATTAGTTTTAGTACGATTTACCCTAGAATTAGGTAGTAGGACGAACTCCACGCCAGAGGCAACGATTTGATGGAAGCTGATGAAGGGCCAAAGTTACAAGCTGCAAAGGCACCACCGTTGTGAGAAGATTCTTATCACATATCGGGCGCTGCGTGAGGAATGATATCTACCTTACTAGATATAAGTAAGACTAGCAAGAAGGTGCGACCCTATCTACAGATAGAACGTTAAATCGCATGCGTGGTAGTTAGCATAACCTCAAGGACGATGCCAAGAATGTCAAAGATAGTACCAGACGTCAGCGTTGCGGTAGAATTGCGAATAAAATGATATACAACGGTAAATGAAGTTTCGTAGACTAATAAGTGTGAGCAAAATCCAAGGAAAAAGTAGAAAATGTACCAAAGTAGAGGGACCCTTATATGAGCATTCTTTTAATCAGATATTTCATTAGCGGATCATAAGAATAGAAAGTAACTTATATAGTAATGACGACCAAATACGTGACTTTCAAAATTTTAAATGAGATTTCGAGACAGATTTTCTTAATCAACTTTTAGAAGATTTTTGCATAAATGAGTTTCACAATTTGGTTGTCAAATTACTACTTAAGTTCTTGTTATTATAAACAGAAGATGACCTAAAAAGAAGAATGGATATAGACTCAGTGTTGTTAGTTCGAAGGACTAAGTAGACCCACCAGTAGGGAGAAAGTTTAAAGTTTTTCGTGAAAGACGAAAGTAAACTTTGCTTAAATAATATCAATAATTGAATGAACATGTTAAAATATTATTTACCCAATTCATGAAATTATTAAAATTTAACAAGATTCATAATTCGAACGGATAGAGGATGATTGAAGGAAATAGAAGACTCTTTTAGATGATAGGTAAAGGATAATATTCCTATCGACAAAGTTGAAGCGTTGCGTGATCGATGGTTATTCTACGCGCCATAGATGAAATCAAAAGAAGTGACTATGAATTTCGTAGGGACGCGATTATAATCAAATCATTAAAGCATTTAATGTGGAGGCATTTCCAGATGACATTTTGAAGTTATAATGTGACCTAAACTGTGAATCTCTCATTCGAATGGTTCCTGAAGGCATACGTAAGTGAAGTGTGAAAGGTGATGAACATTGACATTCTCTCTTTTAATACGATAGCATATGTTCTTCTTGATTCTTAAGTACGTATGAGCTTCTTCTGTGGATAAATCATACGAGGCGAAAATGAAAGAAAATTTATTGTATTCCTTCTGAATTGTTTCTTTTCTCAAATTCTTGAATCCTGATTGAGACAAACAGTGTTGTGATGTGACGCTTTATCGAAAGGACGAAGAGTCAGGTAAGACGCCACCTAATCATGTGTTGTATGCCATATAGTATGAAAGACTGGCTACCTTGCGTACAGATATGGTTATCTCATTCACATCTAAATCTTCACTCATTCTTCTTCCTTCAATTTACTGATTTACAAATTTTCCCAATCGTTTGTGGCATTGTTATTCCTTATTCAGTTTTCAATCACAGTCATATTCGCAAACTCTCCTCTTGCGTAGAGTCTGTTCTCTGATGATTTCAAAAGAAATAAATTAGTGTGGCACGTGGGATCATATAACGAACATAGATACAACTGTAACCCGATAAATGGTGGACATCTGCGAGCAGGGAAGAATGTATACATCGATAACGTGGTCATGGCAAAGATATCAATTCAGACAGTTATTCTTGTTGTGAGGATCTTGCCCGTACGGTAGATTGCAGTAACGATGCGCTTTAAATCAGGAGAATTTGACATTGCGCTTTAAGGAAGGAGAACTTGACGTGAGATAAATGGTTAGTGAACCGTAACAAATAAATTAATTATAAATAAGGAAGTAAAGTTGGGTGCGTTAGACAAAGCGAACGAGTGTTGGGACGACAATCGAAGATCAAAGGAATTCTGAACACTGATTCAGACAGGAAACTAATACATAAAGCATCCCTTCATCGCGGAAAGATATTTTACGTAAAAATTTAAGATAGAAGAAATCTTAATTGCAACCAAATTTCGAACGTGCTCTTCGAGAAATTGTGAAGCTCCCTAACTTGAGTAAATAAGTTATGGTGAATTTAATACCCATAACCGGACCAATGACGAAAGTTCGATGTGAAAACATAAGTGGAGATGAAGGAATGGTGATTTGACTATGGAATCTTTTAAGAAATAATGATCTAACGATTAAGTTTCCACCAGATTGTGATGATGATAATGGAGACCATGCGTGGTTATTAAAAGCTAAATAGAATAATTAAGAAAATTAAGGGTGTATCATCAAAGATAAAAGATTGGATGCAACATAATTCTTGAAAGTAACTATACCCAATTGGTAATGACAAGAAATAAGTTAAAAGAATTGTGAAATAAAATCCTTGAAAAATAACGCGATAAATTTAAAGTTCACTAATAACATTTTGTAATATCTTGAAAGAACTAAGGAAGGTATGGTTATTAATCTTTGTTGGTGTAAGACCTTAGTCCCATTTCAAAAAGATATATGTCATGCCAGTTAATCATACATATGCTGGTCAAAATGATATAGTTTGAATTATGGTGAATGGATGAATTTGGTTGATGGAAGTGGATGGATATGATTGTGGATGCTTTGGTTGATTGATGATGTCGGCTTGAGTCCGACTGGTAGTCGACGGTATAGGAGAAAAGCTGCCCAAATTTTCTGAAATTACCCCACTTTTAAGAATCAAGAGGTATACCGTCATATGTTATTGAGATACCTGGTGGTACTCCAAATGATTGCGATCTCGGTTCTTGGAAAAGGTTGTTATGACTAACCCGACTTTATATAATTGGTCTTTGATTCCAGTTAGCTAGTCAACACTTGGTTTAATTGATCAGTTAAAAGAGTTAATTGATTAACTTTACCAATTAATGGTTAGTTCAATGGAAATCGATTCTAATTAGATTGAGTCAAACTCTGACATGATTTTCAGATCCGAAATCAAAGCAATTAGGAATTTGGAGGAAGTAATGGCATTAGCAGAAAGTGAGAGTTTAGTAAAATTAGCATGATGTACTGCAAGTTTGTGCGAGATTGTATCTAGATGAATATGACTCTTGCAATAAATAAGAAGAACAGGAAGTTATGGGTACATGAAAGTGGAGAGATCGTTTGCAAGAACTGAAGATCCAAGATAGAGCAAAGAAATGTCACCATTTGTGATAATACTCCATGAAGGACATGAATGTACATCCATGTCGAATGACGATTTAATAAAAGATACTGGGAAATACTGGGAAACTCCCAAATACAAGTATCCGATGTAGACAGAGACTGACGAAGTCCGCATGTGAACTCGAGAAAAAGAAATATTGATCCATTGGAGAAAGCCAAATATGCGATAAGTGATGATTTAAGTGAGGTTAAGAAAATCGCTATCGATGAATTTTAATAATTCTATTAGTAAGAATTTAAATATTATAAATAAAAGCCTTCATTCCAGTGTGAACTCCAGAAATGGTTTATCTAATAATGAACAGATTAATATTGTCAATAAAAAGAGATCCCTTAAGTTTAAAAGAGATAATGAATAATGAGGATGGAGAACTAATTAAGAAAAAAAGTAGAATCAAAAGGATGATAAAGGAATTTTATAAAATAATTCAGGATATACGCAAGTTGTGAACATCGGTTGTGCCGGAACTGATAGGAGAATGAAGTGAAATGCCGATAATTGGAGATAGGAATTCGTTCCAAGAATGCGTGTAAACAGGGAAGATTAAACAAAGGTATTAGTGGCGAATGGTTAGAGAAGAACGTTACAATGAATCTCATGTCGGAATTCTTTAGGATTAAAGTGAAGTCTTGAAGGTTCAAACGGGTGATTTACCAAGGCTACCTCGAAATATACGGTGAAATGTCTCATTGGTTACTGCACAAAGTCGAGCTGGTGTCAATAGCCCAGTATCGTATGGTCCGGTAGAGATGAAGTAATGAGTCAAGGAAACTTCAGGAATCTAGAATGAAGGAATAATGAGATAAGGAGTGTTTCGCGCTATACACAAAAGTGATCATGGAAAAAGAGAATGGAGGTATGAAGTTATGCATCGATTATCATAAGTTGTATGTCTGAGGATTAAATGAACATAATGTATACAGAATATTTGGATAGTGTAAGTGTATTTATTGATAACATCCTCGCCCATTCAGGGACTAAGGAAGACCAAGTTGAATGTCTGATGATATGTTTACGAAGGGTTGAAAAGTAACAACTGCATTCTCAGCTTCAAAAGTATGAATTCTGGTTATAATTAATTATGAGCTATGGTTGTTTGGTTAGCTATCAAACAGGATAGGTCCATTTAAGGATAGATGTCTTGAGTAAAAAAAAGAGTGAATATCATTAGGGTTACTGGGGAATGAGTAAAGGAATCTGAAAAATTAGGAATTGAAGATCAGGTTTTGACTCAGTTTCTGGTTTATACTTACTTTGTTGTTAGATATCAAAGGTGGTATTGATATAGATGATTGATGTTAACTTCAGTATGGAATGTTGTGAGCATCAAAGTTCATATTAATATCTAATTTGATATGACAATAAAATGAGTATTAGTACCAAGAGGCCAGGTTTTGAATAAGGTTATGATTCATTCCGTTCCAAATTAAAATATTTCCTTTCGGATAGTAAAAGATTCTCGCTCGATGAATATACTTGATAGTGGTTGAAAAGAAATTGGGATATACTATTAAGTAGTAGGTTAAATGCATTTGTTGAAAATTTTCCTTTAAGTTTAAGCTTTTGAGTAGATGTAGGACATTTTGAAGCATAAGATGCCATGAGCTCAGTATATCGGACGCAGATGAATGGAAAGTACAAGAGATCGATTAAAGATTCTCAAATACGATTGAAAACGATCATAGGTCAGGCTAATCAAATGGAAAGAGACATGAGAAGTAAAGTTGAACAACCAGTAAAAATGGGAGGCATTCATGAGCACGAATTATTAACCAAAATAAGATTAGTACAAGCTAAGTTAGTCCTTTGAGATAGTAAGAAAATATAATGATTATGAATGAGGTTGTCTTGTTGTCACAGGTATAACGAGTTCATAAGATGTTCATATGTGTTTGACCATGAAGAGTAATTTAGCTCCATATGTACAGAATGGAGAGTTGAACTAGGTTGCATGAGCAATTGATAGATGTTGGTATTGACAAAAGATTGTTGAGTAATAGTGAAAATGATGAGTCCTGAGAAATTTTAAGTAAGATACTCGAAAAATATCATGGTTTGTTCCTTAGCATGATTCTGAGGACAGAATCCTTTTAAGGGGGAAGGATGTTGTTAGTCCCTTAACAATATAGCAAGAATTACAGAAGGGGGGTTGAATGGAATTCTTGAACCTTTTTCTCGAAATAAAAATGTTCAACTCGAATATAGATATAAGTGTTTTGATTAGCACAATGCGGAATAGAAACTTAATTGAATCAAAACATAAGTAATTAAAAACAAGAGTCCTTAAAAACTTTCTGGTGGATTTAAACAATTCCACCAGAGATATATATTATATATCGAGAGGACTCTGTGTGCAAGAATGCTCACAGCTGCTTACAAATCGAACTACTGAGAATACATGGAAATGCTAAGGATTTTGCTTACAAAGATTTCTCTCTTTTTGTATCTCAGTTTACTTCTTTTATTTGCTACGTTCATGGTTTATATATTACCAAGATTACAAAGTCAAAAAGACTAAATAAATATAAAAACTATCAGTCTTAAGCTTTGCTACTTTTCATCCTCTATTACCCAGTTAATGGGCTTCCACAGTAGATTTGTATACATCTCGACGGCTATGCTCAGTATTCACTGTTCAACTGCTGTTTGAATTCTTTATATGATCATCCGTTGGACTTTATGAATATCCGTTTAATATATGATCATCCGTCGACTTTCTGAACATTCGTTGATGGCTTCATTGATCATCCGTCGACTGCTATATTAGGCATCCGTTGATAGTCATTTGATCATCCGTCGATGGCTTTCTTAATCATCTGTCGGTAGCTATTTTGGCACTTGACTTCATTTCACTTATGCAGAATTACAAGACATCATTTATATACAATTAATCAACCTATTATGCATATCTAGTTAAAGTCAACATGACTTATAGGCTACTACAGAATCTATACAAAGATGTATACAGAACTGTGCTACAGACTTATTATTACATAAGCTACTCACTCGATGGATAATTAGTTAACATCCTTCGGGACTATAATGAGTTATCCGTCGGAACTATAATTCTTATCTGTCGAGTGCTACATTATTTCACTAAGTAAAATCTACTTAGATGTTTTGTTTATGAAATCATCAAGTACACAACATATGCACAACAGATGTAACGTCCGAGAAATATTATGTAATTAATTTCATCAATAAATAATTATTATGTGATTATTATGTGAATTTTTGGTGAATTATTTGATGATTGATATTAATATTTGGGTGTTAATATCTGATAAAATTACGATGTTTTAATTTTTAATTATCCAGAATAAAATGTAGATAATTTTGGTATTTTTCTGGTAATTTTTGGATTATTATATGATTTTATAAGAATTTATAGAATTAATAATGATTATTTTTACGTAATTATAAAATTACTTTTTAGAATCAGAAATCATCCCACTTCTACCATTTTTGCGTTTTCACAACCCGAAACTCTTCCGAAAACTCCTTCCTAACCTAATCTGAAAATTCTGAACACTTTTCGTGTTTTGACTTTCTCGATCCGGGGTACGATTTGAACCGTACGAGTCCCGGCGTGAGATTTTCAATACGCTAATCATTTTTATAGCCCGATAAAATCTGTATTCTCGTAAGGCAAGATGTTATTGCCCTATTGTTGTATAAAGTGTTTTATAAGAGGCCCTATTTTGATAATTATCCAAATCTAGTATCAAAATTATATCGTTATATGGTTACTTAGCGGCTAAGTAACCTATTTTCGGATCCGATATGTAAATGTAATTATTGAATTATCAAATAAATAAAATATGTGATGGTCCTGTTAGCTATGTATTACGATGTTATTAATTGTTGTTGATTGGTTGGGTACGGAGATTGGTTTTATAATTAATTATTGAGCGATATGAATTTATTTTGGTTTTAAAATGATTTTATTGAATATTTATTCTCATAAATGCTAAAATTGTCTCTAAAATTATTTTTGTTACTTTATAATTTTATTTATTATCGATAGTAAATAGAACGCGGAGTTAGATGCGGTATCGAATAAAGAAACCAGGTAAATAAACCCGATTCCATTTTTTTCCCAAAATAAATCCCTAGTCTCTCTTTTAATATCATCTCTCCCAATCTCTCTTTCGGCAATCTCTCCACCGCCTCCCTCATCAATCTGTCGACCTCTCTCTACTCTCTCCTCTTTCATTCTCCCTTCCTTTTTCTCTCCCTCCTTCTTTTTGTCTTGTTACCCCTGTTTCTCCTCTATTTCCTGCTCCTTCCGCCGCTGTATTTTTCCGGCGCCGCCTGTTTTCCGGTAACTATTACCGCTGGCTTCGATTATTCTTCTATATTTATGTGTGTTTATATTTGTGTGTGCATATATGTGAGTGTGGAAGACAAGATTGGTGACCTTCTTTTGTTGTTTCCGCCTGTGTTTCCCTGGTTCTCCGCTGTGGTTGATTTATTTTTCAGCCAAAGGCCACGCGTGTGCCTCTCTGGGGCGCGTCTGTGTGCGTGTGTATATATACCTGTTGTGTGTGTGTTCGTGTGTCTGTGTGTGTGTTGTGAACCATGTGTGTGTGTGTGTGTGAATTGGGTGCGTGCGTTGGTGTGTTTTCCGGCCACATGGTATTTCCGGCCACCTGTTACTCCGGTTGAGTTGTTCCTGTTAATTCCTATTGGACTGTATTGCTTGCTGTTGCCATCTGTTAATTGTGCCCCCTTTCGAATTTCATGATACGATTGACTTTAATATTTCATTAATTTTGCAGGAATTATTTGATTAACATTTCGTAAAATAAAAAGATTTTCGAGCGGATAATATTAGAATTAATCGATGGAATTTACATAGGATGCTCGATATAGCGGGAACCCGTAAATTTTATCGCCGTCGACGATGAGCCTCAGCGAGCCAACGGTGGACCGTGATGATTTTTATCTGAGTCCTAAATTATAAATAAATAAAATTAGTTGTAAAATTAATTTCGAAACGAAAAGAAAAATAAAATACAAATGACAATAATTAATGATTGAATTTGTATCGGAGATTGGGATTACAAATTGTGGTTGGTTGTTGTGGTTGTGATTGTTGTTAATTATGATTGACGTCGAATTGTTTCGACGGGTAGGCCGATAAACAAAGGAGACGCTGCCCGATTTTTGGGAAATTAATTCCGAAAATATGGGAACTTAACCTATAATTATCGGAGATGTCGAATAACCATATATAATTATATTATATGAACTTAATTGCGGTTAAGATAAGATAATTTATAAATAATCGATTACCCTATTTTTCAAAACGATGAGTATACGTATTTTCCGAAAATAAATACCGAACCGAGTTTCGAAGATGTGAACCATAATTGCTACGTGTATTTCAATACTACATATAAATATGAGTTGGGTTATGAAAACATATGGGTAGAAGTGATGGTGGTATAATGTTAAGCGAGACGATTATCTGAATTAGGTTATTTTAACCCTATAGGTCCTAGACGGAAAATCTGAGTATCGACATCGGACTAGGAACGATTAAGTGATTAGTCGTCGAGATCAACGAAGTTTCAATCGAAGGGCCTGAGTGTTGGGATCGTATCCAAAATGGGATAGTAGTTTGTGTAACGACCGAGAAATTACGCTTGTATTATATCATAATAAAGATAAATTGTGTGTATTATTATGTGATTAACTGTGTTGAGTCATTAAACCCTAATCGTTATGTGCTACGTGTTGTCTGTTATGATCCGAATGTGTTTTGGATATTTATTGAATGTTTTATCGCAAGTTATATATCTTATATCAAAACTCGTACAGCTCAAACAGTGTTTTAAAAGCCCGTATTTCAAATAAAATTATTGGTCCTATTTTACCAAAAATGCCCTATACCATATCGCTATTTTGAACCCCTAGACGTTTTACAAATTGACCTTTTTCGCGAAAAACGACTTTTCCGGACCCCTTCGGGTACCAAAAACCCCACAAAAATCACATTTTTATTTTTATATGATTATGAAATTATCATATATCATTTTTCTTTGTATTTTTGTATTTTTCACAATTTTTGGGAATTTTTAGTATTTATTTTGTATTTATTGGATATTTAAAAATTCATTATTAATACCCAAAAATTATAAAAATTGGGGCCAAATATTTTTAATAGGAGTGTAATTAGACCCTTAATTTTACTTAGGGGTATTATTTTCATAAATATAAATACCTGAATTATTATTAATTAAATCAGTTAATTACAATTAAAAATCAGAAAAAAAAATAAAAAGAAAAAGAAAGGGAATTAGGGTTAGGGTTTTTGAAGAACAGGGCAGCAGAATCAATCGGACTTTTGAACGTGATTCCGGTGTCAGAAATCGAAGTGTAAGTAGCCGTTTTGAAGCTTATAATCTCTACTTTTCGATTGTGTAACTATTTTTGTTGTTCGATTAATCGATTTTAAAATTGTTATTTTCGGGTTTATTTTTTTAATTCGGGTTTTGTGATTGAGTAGTTGTTTGATGATTCTGTTAGCATAGTTGTTTAGATCGTTGAAATTACAGTCGAACGGTACCAGTTTCATCGAGTTTGGTGTTGATTTCGAGCTCGCCGGATTTTGCCGCCGCCGCCGTGTTCGTTGAGTTTCTGGCCGTTGTGGACGACGAGGACGAAGGAGGAACAGGAAGGGAGCGTCGTGGTGTTGCTGTGCGTCGAAAACGAAGAAGAACGAGTATGAAATCGAGCGTTTTGGCTCCGGTTGGTTCGCCGGAATCAGTCCGCCGGCGTCGGATTCTGGGGAAGGGGCCGGTGTTCTTCGTGACCCGATTGGGTCGGGGACGACCCGGTTTGCAACCCGGTTTCGACCCGGTTTCGATCCAAAAATCCCCAATTTGATTTTCTGATTTTTGTTTCTGAATTCTTATTATTTAATTATATTTTATAAAAACAGAAATTAGATTTATTAATTCTAAAAATTTATTTAAAAATTAGTTTTAAAATCTGAAAAATAGTATTATTAATTTCTAGATTATTTTATTAAATTATAAATTCGAATTTATTTATTTAATTAATTATTTAATAATTTATCTAATTATTTATTAATTATCTAATTAATTAATAATTGGGTAATTAATTAATAATTAGGTAATTAATTAGTGAATAAAGATTAGAAATAATTAAGTGAGGTAATTAATAATCTAATAATTAGTTAATAGTGCGAATAATGATTCGATAATTAGAATTATTATTGGAGCGTTAGTTATTCGAATAATATTGTAATAATTATTCGTACCGTATAAATAGTTATCGGTAATTATCTGTTTAGCGAATCATATGAGTTTCAATAATAATAGAATAATTCGATAATTAGGCGAGAATTGCGAGTAGCTCATAATTATACGAGTAATTAATCGTTAAGTGATTTATAATTCGAGTAATTCGTAGTTATTCGATAAATAACGTATCAGTTAATTGTATCGATTGATTATTTGTAAATAATCGATCTGATCGGGTAAGCGTTAATAATTAGTAAATTAGTGTAATAAATTGTAATTAATCCTAATAATTAGGGATTAATTATTTTAAAATGCAATAATTATTAAATAATTATCTAAAAATATAATTAAGGATTATTTAATTATAATTAATTATTTATAATCAGTTATTAATTAATTAAATCTTGTTTAATTCATAATAATTAAACCGTTAGTCCGATTTGAGCAAAACGAAGACCCCTAGACTCAGAAAAATGAGACGAATCCAATAAAAATAATTGTGAGTCATAAATTCTCACGGAAGAGAGTGATATTGTGATAATTAATAGTTCGTAGGCCCTAATAGGGGTATAACTGAGTTGAATAAATCCCGAAAAATTATAATAAAATCAGATACGACTAGTAATGCAGGTATAAGCCCAGAATTGATTCTAAAAATAATTATAAATCTAAAAAATTAATTATGTGCCTTATGTGCTACGTGCTTTATGTGATTATGTGAATAAATATGTTGTATAAATGTATATATATATATGCGAGTCAGATAGAAACGCATGGGTAGACTGATAAGGTTGCGTGATATCAATTCAAGATACGCGTATATAGTAAATTATCTAAACACCTATCTTTCCATGATTTGTTCAGTGTTAGCAAGGCAGAGCAAGCTAGGGTCAGAAGACAGTGAGTTAAACCAGGTTAAGTACGCGCAAGGCAAGTTTTTCCCCTATTCTAAATTCAGAATAGTGATTTATATTTCTTTTCTATCGTATCAATTCTCTTTGATAGTCATTGTTCATATACACTGTTGATAGGGATAAATAAATTATGATTGTATAATTAAATACTGCATTAATTGTACAAGTTGTGGGCTGCTAGGCCCAATAAAAAGATATATGAAACTCAGACCAGAAAGGTTAAGCCTGATGGACCAGATCAGGCCTGATGGAATAAAAAAAGGCCCAAAAGCCCTAATTATTAATTAATTTCGTAATTAATTAATAAGGGAAAAATCAGCTATTGAGAAGAGTCCCGATAAGGATATAAATCCTTATAGATTAGCCTCAAGGGGACCTAAAAGGATAAGGAATCAGCTTCCTACTTCCTAGGACTCCTAAGTCTATCCTAATTCAGAGGCTTGTCCACCAAGTCTCCTTAAGAGATTACCTGAATCGTTTTACAAAGGAGACTTTAAAAGTCCCAGATCTTGATGATAAAGTAGCCATGATAGCATTGCAACAAGGAACTAGGGATGAGTTTTTTAAGATGTCTTTGGCCAAACGACCCCCTGAGAGCATGTTGCAGCTCCAAGAGAGGGCAGGGAAGTATATCAAGGTTGAAGAAAGTATGAGGAAGACCGTAGTAAGTAGTGAGCCCACTGGAGGCAAGAAACGAAAAACTGATTTGGAGTATATCGCTAAGGACAAATATCCTAGAACCGAACAAAACCCTGATTCAACCCCCAAGAAGGGAGGACCTGGGCAAAAGTTCACTGAATACGCTAAGCTGAATGCTCCCAGAAGTCAGATTTTGATGGAGATTGAGAAAGATAGAGATATTCGCTGGCCTAAGCCCTTGAAGGCTGATCCCGCCAAGCTAGATAAGGGCAAGTATTGCAGGTTTCACAAAGATGTTGGCCATGACACCGATGAGTGTAGGCAGTTGAAAGATGAAATTGAGTTTTTGATTCGAAAAGGAAGATTGAACAAGTATACTGGAGATGGAGGAGACAGAAATAATAATGGAAGGAAGAACTTTGAAGATCGTAGGAGGGACCAAGATGATCAGGGGCGGAATCCCCAACCTAGAGGACCAGTTATAAACACCATTTATGGAGGGCCGAGACCTCGAGGGCCTGTGATAAACACGATCTTTGGAGGTCCAACTGCTGCGGGATTGTCCAAAAATTCCAGAAAGGCATATACTAGAGAGGTTATGCATATTGTTGGAGAAGCCCCGAAGAGGGCCAGGACAGAAGTAACATTGGCTTTTGATGATTCCGACCTAGAGGGTGTGAAGTTTCCCCATGACGACCCGCTGGTCATAACGCCGATAATAGGAAATAGCCCGGTTAAGAGGGTCCTTGTGGATAATGGTGCTTCTGTGGATATCTTGCTCCACGACACCTTTCTAAGGATGGGGTATAACGACTCCCAGTTGACACCAACCGACATGCCGATATATGGATTTGCTGGAGTAGAATGTCCTGTGGAAGGGATAATTAAATTGCCAACCACCATAGGTACGGAGCCAAGGCAAGCAACGCAGATGCTGGATTTTGTGGTGGTAAAGGCTAGTTCAACTTATAATGCTATCATGGGGAGAACAGGGATACATGCCTTCAAGGCAGTCCCCTCTTCCTACCATTCAATCATGAAGTTTCCCACCCGAAACGGGATTGGAGAAGAGAGAGGAGATCAAAAAATGGCTAGAAGCTGTTATGTGGCCTCTTTGAGGGCAGATGGAGTCGGGGGGCAGGTTCTTCCTATTGAAGATATGGATGTTCGAGAAAATGATGAGAATAGAGGAAGGCCAGCAGAAGAATTGGTTTCGGTTCCTTTAGATCCCAAGAATCCTGAGAGGATGACTTTCATTGGAGCCACATTAGAGGAGCCCCTTAGAGGGAAGTTAGTGAAATTTTTGCAAGAAAATAGTGATGTGTTTGCATGGTCAGCAGCTGATATGCCAGGCATAGACCCAGAGTTAATTACTCACAAGTTAAACGTGGATCCAAGCCGGAAGACAGTAAAACAAAAGAAAAGAAATTTTGCCACGGAAAGACAAGAGGCTATAAAGCAGGAAGTGGAAAAGCTCTTAGAGGCTGGTTTCATTGAGGAGATTCAATTTCCGGAGTGGTTAGCAAACCCTGTAATGGTGAAGAAGGCTAATGGAAAGTGGAGGATGTGTATAGACTTCACCGATCTGAATGATGCATGCCCCAAAGACTGTTTTCCGCTGCCTAGAATTGATACTTTGATTGATGCCACCGCTGGACATGAGATGCTGAGTTTCATGGATGGGTTTAGCGGATACAACCAGATCAAAATGCATAAGGATGACATTCCAAAGGTATCATTTATCACTGACTTTGGTGTTTATTGTTATCTTGTTATGGCGTTTGGTCTCAAGAATGCAGGAGCCACCTATCAAAGGTTGGTGAATAAAATTTTTAAGGATCTTATTGGGAAGACTATAGAAGTCTATGTTGATGACATGCTAGTCAAGAGTCTAGTAAAGACTGATCATATAACCCATTTGAGGGAAGCTTTTGAGGTCCTGAGGTACCACAAGATGATGTTGAATCCCACGAAGTGTGCTTTCGGAGTAGGATCTGGAAAATTCTTGGGATTGATGGTCTCAAAGAGGGGAATTGAGGCTAACCCCGATAAAATAAAGGCAATCCTGGACATGGAACCCCCAAAAACTGTCAAGGATGTTCAGAAACTCACAGGAAGGGTTGCTGCGCTAGGACGATTCATCTCCAAGTCAGGAGACAAGTGCTTGTCATTTTTCAAGTCATTAAAGAACATTAAAGACTTTGTATGGAGTGAGGAAAATCAGAAGGCATTTGAAGAGTTAAAGAAATATATGGGCCAGGCCCCGTTGTTGGCCAAGCCAGTTCTGGGTGAAGTTTTATTCTTGTACTTGGCTGTTTCAGAAAGCGCCTTGAGCGCGGTGTTGGTTAAGGAGGAACTGAAAGTCCAGAAACCCGTATACTATGTCAGCAAAATTTTGCATGGTGCTGAGTTGAATTATTCAGCCATTGAGAAATTCGCTTTAGCCTTGGTGATGGCTTCAAGAAAGCTGCGTCCTTATTTTCAAGCTCACCGAATTGAAGTGCTAACAAATCAGCCACTGATAAATATCATTCACAGTCCCAAGGCAAGTGGGAGACTAATTAAGTGGGCAATAGAGTTGGGAGAGTTCGATCTCAAGTATAAGCCACGTATGGCCATAAAAGCCCAGGCACTAGCTGACTTCGTGGTGGAATGTACCATACCCAACCAAGAAGTCGGGGGGCAGGAAGATACCACACCTCAAGACAAGGGAGTCGACAATGGGGACAAGGAGAAAGAATATTGGGTTCTCTATTTTGATGGAGCATCAAAAACAAATTCCAGTAGAGCAGGGTTGGTTTTGCAAAGCCCTGATGGATTCTTAATTGAGTATGCCATGAAGCTAGACTTCCCAACCACAAACAATGAGGCAGAGTATGAAGCCCTGATTGCTGGCCTTGGTCTAGCTGGGACACTTAGAGTCAAAAACTTAAAGGTCCGTGGAGACTCGAAGTTGATCATATCCCAGGTAAATGGAGAATTTGAAGCAAGGGATGATACGATGGCAAAGTATGTTCGCCTAGTAAGGGCTGTGATGACCCAATTTAATGAATGCCATGTTGAACACATTCCAAGGGAAGAAAATGCTAAAGCAGATGCGCTATCAAAGTTTGCTTCATCTGAGAGTGAAGAAAGTTCAGGAAGTGTGTACTTCCGTGTTTTGAAGACACGAAGCATAGATGTTAAGCTTGTGGCTCCCGTAGGCTTGGGGACGTCATGGATTGATCCCATCAAGGCTCACATTCAGACCGGTTGGTTGCCAAGCGATACAATTGAGGCACGGAAGTTAACTGTTCGAGCACTAAGGTACTCTTTGATAGATGGGATTCTATATAAAAGATCTTTCGTGGTTCCTTACTTGAGGTGTCTCAGGCCCGATGAGGCACGCTTGGCTCTTGAGGAAGTGCATGAAGGCATTTGTGGGCAACACTTGGGGGGCAGGGCCTTGGCTCATAAGATAACTCGTTTAGGCTTCTATTGGCCAGAAATGATGGCTGATGCCAAAGAATATGTAAAGAAGTGTGATCGTTGTCAGAAGCATGCACCAGTCGCCAGACAACCCCCCGAGATGCTGACCTCTATCAACTCACCTATTCCCTTTGCTATGTGGGGGATGGATATTCGAGGGCCTTTTCCTATGGCCACAGCACAAAGGAAGTTTCTGATTGTAGCCATTTATTATTTCACCAAGTGAATCGAAGCCAAACCTTTGGCCAAAATCACAACTAAGCAGGTTGCACAATTCCTGTGGGAAAACATTATGTGCCGATATGGAATTCCCCGTATCATCGTCACTGACAATGGAACACAATTCAACAACGAGGAATTCAAGAAGTATTGCGAAGAAAATGAAATTGAGTTACGGTTCACCTCTGTGGCTCACCCGCAAGCCAATGGGCAAGCGGAGGTAGCAAATCGGATAATCCTGGATGGACTAAAGAAGAGGATCGAGAAGTCAAGAAATAATTGGGTAGATGAGATACTTCCAATATTATGGGCCTACAGGACTACTTGTAGAGTCACGACAGATGCAACTCCTTTCATGTTGGCATATGGGGCGGAAGCAGTAGTTCCCGTGGAGATATCACATTCCTCTCCAAGGATTCAGGCCTTCGATGAGAAAGAAAATGAGGAAGGGCAGAGATTAGCCCTGGATTTAATTGATGAAGTGCGAGATAAAACACACGCAAAGATAGTAGAATATCAGAAAAAAGCTTCATTCTACTACAACCTAAGGGTTAAAGAGAGGTTTTTCAAACAAGGTGACCTAGTCTTGAGAAAAATAGAGGCTTCTGGTGTCGGACAGAAAGGAAAGCTTGCCCCAAATTGGGAAGGGCCGTATAGAGTCAAGAGCGTTCAGGGTAGAGGAACCTACAAGCTGGAGACTATGGATGGTTTTGAAGTCCCGAGAACCTGGCACGCACAAAACCTGAAGGTTTACTACGTGTAAGATGGTCGAAGTACGATTCTCACTTGTCATTATGACAAGTAGGTTTAAAAGCACCTTGAAGCTTTGTTAGCTATTATAGATCAGGGTCGAACCCATATTATGTAAGGTTTTGGAAAACCAGACTTGAAATTGAAGAGTTCGAAATTATTTCAACCTATGGATGTTTGAGTTGTGATAATACTTGTGTGGCCCGTTAAGCCAAGTTTGAATATTAAAGTATAGGAAAAATGAAGGAGAGAATGCAAATAAGGAAAGTAGCATAGCCCCGCAGGGTAATAAGTTTTAATACAAACAAAAGTCCAGACATAAATTAAGGATAAAATTACAAAATAGAAAAACTACTCCTCCATGTGGGAGCCTTCATTCTCTTCCTCCTTATCAGCGCCTTCAGCGTCCTTCGCAGGAGAAGCGGGAGGAGAAGCAGTGTTAGGATCCAAGATGCGATCATCTGGCTGAGGAGAGTCGAAGAGGGCGTCTATGCTGTCCTCTGACTCAGCCTGCTCAGGACTTATAAAGTCCTTAGGGTCGACTAAGCCCTGGTACTTCTCAGAAACAGCCTTCACGGCCGCATCCCATCCCTGAGTGAACTGTAGGGAGTAAAGACCCTCATCATGAATCTCCATGAGATTCTTAAACTTGTCAGAATCCATGTAGTCATCAATGAGCTTATCCTTATCGCTCCTGAGTTTCACCAGCTCGGAATGAGCCTTAGCCAGCTCCTCTTTCTTCGTGTCCAGCTTCTTCTCCAGGACCTTGGCTCTCTCCTCCCACTTCTTCATCTCCTTCTCAAAAACATCAGAGTTACCCTTCCAAGATCTAGCCTGATGTAGGGCCGCCTGGAAATAGGTATTACTCTGCAAAGAAATATGTATGAGTTGGCGCAAATTCATTGGGATACAAGAAAAGTTGAAATTCACAAAAGGAAGAGAAGAAAAAAGAAAATTACCGCAGCTTGGGCTTGAGAACCCAGAAGCTCAATAGTCTCGACATCACTCCCCGTAACAATGTCAGTGAAATCATGGGGAGTGATGGAATGGTACGACCAATCCTTGGCATGTTTGGTGGATCCAACCACCGTATCGCTCCTCCTGAAGCCCCAGTTAGGCCTGAAGGAATGTGCCTTAAGTGGAGGATCCACATCGTCCCCTAGCTCGACCACCGGGACGTGGGGCTTAAGGAAAGTAGGGCCGTCAGGTTTGCTCCTGGGGTCCCTGTTTAACTTGGCCCTCTTCTGGCGGCCAGATTCCCCCTCCTTGGGCCTATTGACATTATTAATAGCCTCACAAGCTGAAAGGAAAAGCAGAAGGAATATTAAAATCCAGAAAAAAGAAAAAGTGCGATTAAAGAGAAGGAAAAATAATTACGCAGGTATAAATTTACCCTTATCACTGGCCTGGGAGAGACCAACTTTCTTCAAGGAAAATTCCTCTAAAAGGGTCCAGGTGTCTGTTTTCCCATCATCTGAAATTAAGGCTTGGTAGGCCACCTCCTCCTCATCAGTTAATCTGATGCTACCAGGACTACCATCTGATACTTTGCAAAATGGCCTACGGAAGAGTGTGGCCCAATCACCCCCAGCCCAGGTCAGCCTGACAAACTCATCCCTCCATTTAGGGTTGTTCTCAACTATAGAGTTACTGTCAAAGATATGGGGAATTTTGGGCCGTTGGCGAATTAAAACCCAGCCCGGCTGACTCATGGAACTATTATAGAATTGGAAAACTTTCCTAAAGACTGCTACGGAAAGAGGAAAGCTATTCCTGAGACAAAGGACCATAAAACATATAATGTTCCTCCAGGCGTTAGGAGGGAGTTGACAAGGGTTGATTCGTACATCGGCTAGTAAACGAGGAATAAATTCGTGAAATGGGAACCTAAGACCTGCGGTCAGGGCTCCTCGATAAATGAACAGGGTATCCCCCTCCCAATTACAAGTCCTATCCCCAGGGGCGGCTGGAGTGATCCTAAGGTGGGGTGGAAGTCTGTACAGGGTATTCATAGACTCTATCCTACCATCTAACTCATGAAAAGTGTTACCATGATTATACGAATCTAACTCAGACAGAGAAGGATATTCATCACCTCTCGAGTTAATCATATCAATGAGGGAAGTATACGGAGATTGAATTTGGATGTTTGTACCTCTCTTAGAGACATTCATCTTCTGCAAACGAGCTAGGTCACGGTCCGCCATTAATATGCTTCGGTTGAAGGCTTGAAACCCAGAAATACTTGAGAATGGAGGAGCTGCGGTGGCTTTGGTCGCCGGAAATCGCCTTCAAAAAGGAGAACTTTAGAGAAAAATGTGAGATGAAATGAGAAGTGGGAAGTGAAGTGAGGATTCTCACTCCACACTACACTTATATAGGCGAGAAGCTCGGAATACGAGGCGTTTCTAGGCCCATTTAGCCAGGCCCAACCTAAAAGCCCGTCTACTAGAAATATCAGGAATAATCTAGAAGCTCATATGGAAAATGAATGGTCAAAAATCGACCAGAGTTTTAAACTGGATCGATCGGAGTCCTGATCGATACAAAAGAGAATCCTGATCGATATATTATTCGAACAGAAGGGAAGAAATCCCCTAAATCCGATCAGAGTCCTGATCGATACAAAAGAGAATCCTGATCGATATATTATTCGAACAGAAGGGAAGAAATCCCCTAAATCCGATCAGAGTCCTGATCGATACAAAAGAGAATCCTGGTCGATATATTATTCGAACAGAAGGGAAGAAATCCCCTAAGATCGATCAGAGTCCTGATCGATACCAAAGAGAATCCTGGTCGATATATTATTCGAATAGGAGGGAAGAAATCCCCTAAGATCGATCAGAGTCCTGATCGACACAAAAGAAAATCCTGATCGATATTCCATTCGATCAGAATGATAGAAAATCACTTAATTCGATCAGAGTCCTGATCGAAATCGATCAGGAATCCTGATCGATTAAGCACGTGTAACAGTCGACTAGGGTGTCACTTTGAAGATCAATTCGATCAGAGCCCTGATCGAAATCGATCAGGAATCCTGTCGACCAGAGTGTAAGATCCTGAGTTAATTCGATCAGGATCCTGATCGAAATCGAGCAGGAATTCTGATCGATTTGGCTGAATCCTGATCAATTTCTTCTGCATCCTAATCAATTTTGTATGCATTTTAAACCAGAAATTATGGATAAATCCAGAAAATTGCGGATAAATCCAGAAAATTACGGATAAATCCAGGAAATTACGGATAAATCCAGAAAATTGCGGATAAATCCAGAAAATTACGGATAAATCCATAAAATTGCGGATAAATCCAGAAAATTAAGGGAAAAATCCAGAAATTAAGGGAAAATTCCAGAAATTAAGGATAAATCCCAGAAATTAAGGGAAAAATCCAGAAATTAAGGGAAAAATCCAGAAATTAAGGATAAATCCCAGAAATTAAGGGATAAATCCCAGAAATTAAGGGAAAAATCCAGAAATTAAGGAATAAATCCAGAAATTAAGGGAAAATTCCAGAAATTAAGGGAAAAATCCAGAAATTAAGGAATAAATCCAGAAATTAAGGATAAATCCCAGAAATTAAGGGAAAAATCCAGAAATTAAGGATAAATCCCAGAAATTAAGAAAAAATTCCAGAAATTAAGGATAAATCCCAGAAATTAAGGGAAAAATCCAGAAATTAAGGGAAAAATCCAGAAATTAAGGATAAATCCCAGAAATTAAGGGAAAATTCCAGAAATTAAGGATAAATCCCAGAAATTAAGGGAAAAATCCAGAAATTAAGGGAAAAATCCAGAAATTAAGGATAAATCCCAGAAAAATAAGGGAAAATCCCAGAAAAATTAGGGAAAATCCCAGAAAAATTAGGGAAAAATCCAGAAATTAGGGAAAAATCCCGGAAATAAGGGAAAAATTCCTGGAAATCAAATAATTCCTAAATAAAAGGAAAAATTCGTTGTAAATGTGTAGGTCGCTCCACACTTTACGGAAAAATGAAACCCTGTAAGGGAACAAATAGACTTAACTTCTGCGAAACCTATTCAATGTTTCCCAAAAGTTGGGGGGCAAATGATAGGGATAAATAAATTATGATTGTATAATTAAATACTGCATTAATTGTACAAGTTGTGGGCTGCTAGGCCCAATAAAAAGATATATGAAACTCAGACCAGAAAGGTTAAGCCTGATGGACCAGATCAGGCCTGATGGAATAAAAAAAGGCCCAAAAGCCCTAATTATTAATTAATTTCGTAATTAATTAATAAGGGAAAAATCAGCTATTGAGAAGAGTCCCGATAAGGATATAAATCCTTATAGATTAGCCTCAAGGGGACCTAAAAGGATAAGGAATCAGCTTCCTACTTCCTAGGACTCCTAAGTCTATCCTAATTCAGAGGCTTGTCCACCAAGTCTCCTATACCAAGTCCAATTCAAGGACTCCCACATCTATATAAGGGGTCTCACCCCCACCAATCAGAACTACGTTTTTTGGCTTGATTCTCTAATTCACAGAGATACGTAGGCATCTCGTAAAGGCAGATTGAGTCACGAAACACGAGAGCAGCCATTAAAGGCCTTGAGCTCCCGAATCTTAGTATTAAATACAGCAAGTAATAACCTTGGTTTTTTATCCATAACAACTGTTATCCATTTATTATTACTTGTTCCAGTTTCATTTCAATTCTTGATTTATCCAATTTATTGAATTCCCTGTTCATATTTCAATTCTTTTACCCTACATATACTCTAGTATATCCTGGTGTTGGGATATATCAATAGCATACCGATTGTTCCGGATGCTCAGCCTTGGACTGGATGGTTACTATAAAGGCTGGGTTTTTCCCAGACCATTAATTAATAGGCCATAGTTGCCTGAGTACTCCTTATGTTGGTTGGGTCTATGCAGTTGGGTATAGATCCGCACTATATTCTGACTGATCAGCAGATTATAGTGCATATGTTGGTTCTTGTTTCCAGTCTTGTTCATTTGGCACTCGCCATCATTGGCAAATTATTATCATATACAGATACAGATGGTTGTTCAAACCAGCAGCTTATTGGTTCATTTATTTCTCTCTCTTTATAATATATATATATATATATATATATTATTGCAGGCTTGTTGAGCAATTTTGGCTCATTTCTTTTATTGTCACTCCTATTGTTTTACAGTTAAGGTAGAGAATGAAACCCATCAGGACCCGCATAGTCAAGAAGCGAGTCAAGCAGCGGGACCCTCTTATACCAAGAGTGTTCCTTCCTATTCTCGAAGAGAGTTTTGAATTGCCAGATCAGGTGTAGCAGGATAAGTAGTAATGTTGGGTTGAATAAAAGTTTTGTGTAGTTTGAATAAAAGATTGTGTAGTGAAACTGTAGATAGAATAAAGTTTATAATAAAGAGAGTTATTGAGACAGGTTTTATTTAGTTGGGTTTGTAATAAAGTGTAGTGCATGATTCTTGTTTTCAAACTCAACCCTTAAAAGATCCTGAGTAGTGATAGTTCGGGGTAATTATTATATTTATATTCCGCTTGTGCAGGTATAGTTGGTAATTGTTGTTAATAATGCCCCAAATCTATACCCCGGATTTGGAGGGTGTTATAGTTGGCATCAGAGCTTAGGTTTGACCTTTGAAAACAAGAACGTTAGGGTTAAGATAAGATAGGAAAATGAGATAAGATGAGAGTAAGAGTGTTAGGATTGTTTGTCTATGTGATTAGAAGTTATGAGTTATAGAATTGTGATTTGATTGTTTTTGTGTTATTATTTTTATGTATATTAGATGGCTTCTTTATCATCTACGGAGAGGACCGAGACAGATCCAGTGGATGCACAAGTAGTAGCCCCAGTGTCAGAGCAGATCTTACCTCCATTGCCACCTGAGCCAGCACCAGAGATACCACTTCCCCCAGAGGTACCCGGTTTTGCAGATTATTTTCCATATTTTGAGCCAGAGATACCAGATTTTCCACCATTAGAGTTCCCGAGGTTCGATATTCCTGACATGATTGATCTTCCGCAGTGGGAGGATTTAGAGCCTCAGATTCCTATGCCACCAGTCGAGATTCCAGAGCTGCCACATATGGAGCCAGAGGCAGAGCCGCCAGTGTATGCGCCTATGGAGCAGACTGTCTTATTTCCTGCCCCATTAGCCATTTATGCACCTGTTCCAGGAGTTTATCAGTTTCCTCAGCCGGAGTTTATAGATGAGATCGTGGTAGATGGACCATTACCTTCTCGAGGTTCCAGCACTGATCTTCGGGAGCATCATACCGTGACATACCAGCGCTTTCAGGCAGAGAGGGAGGAGAGGATTAGATGGCAGAACCAGTGTAGAGAGATCCTTGGATTGTATGAGACGCAGACAAATGGTCCTGTCAGAGCATTACGACCAGATTATATACTGAGAGAGAGACTACATCAGATTCGTCAGAATAGTTCGCAGCAGCTTACTGAGTTGAGACAGCAGGATCTTAGTGTGGAGACAGCATATCGCAGAGTATTGGGACTTACCGAGGCAGTGCTAGAGGCATTGCAGGAGGAGTTGAGCCACATACCACCAGGATTTTGAGACCAGCAGATCAATGAGTGTGGTATTATGTATATTTTGTAGATAGAGGCAGCATAGTATTGTATGACTAGTGTGTATGAGTGTAGCTACTGACTTTGACCGATAATAGTAGTAGCAGTATGACTGTTATATCATAGGTTTTTGTATCAAGCACTGACACCTGTAGCTGGTGTTCTACATGTATATATACGAGATGATCTTTTGCATGTTTCTTTATTTTATTTCCAGTTATTTAAGCATTTATATTTATTTCAGTACCATTGCATATTTAAAAATGTAGTTTTATTTACGATCATGTTGTATCCTTATGTAAAAAAAAAAAACACACATCATACTATTTTATCTATTCAGTTATTTAATAAGTTATTTTATTTTCTCAAATCGACTGTTTTAATATATGTTTAATATACTGTTATTAAATAAGATCCATTATTTATTTACCAGAAAAATGGCACCTAAGAGAAAAGCGCAGCCCGACTCATCGAATGGAAACACCGATGGCCAAAACAATAATAAACAGATGGATCAGATGTTTAATCTCATGCAACAGCAGATGTTGATGATGCAACAACAAATGCAGCAGCAGCAACAGCAGTTCCAGCAACAGATGTTACAGCAAGCCGCTCATCCAGGACATCAAGTACCACCAGCAGCGCCTACGACCACTTTCAAGCAATTTCAGTCGGTGAAGCCACCGGAATTTATGGGTTCCACGGATCCTACAAAAGCGAGAGCTTGGCTGAAAGAGATGGAAAAGGCTTTTTCGTTGATAAAGGTTGAGGAAGAGCAGAAGACGGATTTTGCTAGCTATTTCCTGAAAGGCGAAGCTAATTACTGGTGGGAATCGAAGAAAGCTTTGGAAGAAGAAGGTGTGGTGACCTGGGATAGATTCACTGATCTTTTCTTGGAGAAATATTTTCCTCGTTTTATGAAAAACCAGATGCAGATCAAGTTCCTGGAGCTGAAACAAGACAACTTATCGGTTGCGGATTATGAGACCAAGTTTACGGAATTGGCAAGGTTTGTTCCAGAGCAGGTGGATACGGACGAGAAGCGGGCCAAGAGATTTCAGCAAGGACTAAAACCATGGATTCGTAGCAGGGTAGCTGTGTTTGAATTGACAACTTATATGGCTATTGTTCAGAAGGCTATGATTATTGAAGGAGAAAGCGAAGCAGCTCAGAAAGAGAAAGGACCAGGGAATTTTCAGAATCGTTTCAACAAAAGGCCGGGATTTCAAGCTCGAGGAAAAGTAAACTTTAGGAGGCCAGAACAAAATAACCAGAGGATGGGTAATCGACTACCTGCCCCAACTCAGCAAAGACTCATTCGACCGCCTGTACCTGATTGCAGAACGTGTAGTAGAAAGCATACGGGAATTTGCAACAAGCCAAATGTCACGTGTTTCAAATGCAAGCAAAGGGGACACTATTCTGGAGAATGTCCGATGGGAAAAGCAGAAGTTACTTGTTTTCAATGTGGGAGAAAAGGATATATCGCCAGGGACTGCAGAGGAATTGCAATGGCCGCTAGTATTCCAAGAGTTTTAGCATTACCTCCACCTCCACTACCACAGCAAAATCAGCCCAGAGCAAGGACTTTCAACATGTCAATGAAGGAAGCGGTACAGAGTCCGAATGTGGTTGCAGGTACACTCCCTGTAAATTTCGTAAATGCTTTGGTATTGATTGATTCAGGAGCTACTAGATCTTTTATTTCTGAAGCTTTTATCTCTAAGATAGATTGTGAGATTCAGTGGTTGGATGAAGTGTTAGTCATAAAATTAGCGAATAATGATCAGATTGCAGTAGATCGAGTATGTCCGAGCTGTGATATTGAGATAGGGAGATGTCATTTTTCAGTTGATTTGATACCTTTTAGGTTAGGGGAGTTTGATATTATTTTAGGAATGGATTGGCTGTCTAGTAATAATGCTCAAATTGATTGTGCGAATAAGAGAGTGAAATTGCAAACTGAAGAAAATAAAACGGTAATATTTAAAGGTGAGAAGCAAAAGCAGAAATTCCTATCAATAATGCAGACGAGAAGATTTCTACGTCAAGGATGTCAAGCTTATTTAGCCTATGTACGGGATGTTGAAAAGGGAAATTTGAAGATTGAAGATATTCCTGTAGTTTGTGAATTTCTTGATGTTTTTCCAGACGAATTACCAGGACTTCCACCAGATCGAAAAATCGAATTCACTATCGACTTGACGCCAGGGACTGAACCAATTTCGAAAGCTCCATATCGAATGGCACCTGTTGAAATGAGGGAATTAGCAAAGCAGTTGCAAGAACTTCTTGACAAAGGAATTATAAGGCCAAGTGTATCCCCATGGGGTGCGCCAGTATTGTTCGTGAAAAAGAAGGATGGTAGTATGCGACTGTGTATTGATTATCGTGAGCTGAACAAGTTAACTATCAAGAATAAATATCCTTTACCTCGCATTGATGATTTATTTGATCAACTAAAAGGAGCAGCATGGTTTTCGAAAATCGACTTACGATTAGGCTATCATCAGTTAAAGATCAAGGCCGAAGATATTCCAAAGACAGCGTTTAGAACAAGGTATGGACACTATGAATTTCTTGTAATGGCTTTTGGATTGACGAATGCACCTGCAGCGTTTATGGATTTGATGAATCGAATATTCAAGAAGTATTTGGATAAGTTTATCATTATATTTATTGATGACATCTTGATCTATTCAAAGACGGAAGAAGAGCATGCAGTGCATTTAAGAACGACATTGGAGATATTACGGAAGGAGCAGCTTTATGCAAAATTTTCCAAATGCGAATTTTGGTTGAAAGAAGTGCAGTTTCTAGGGCACATCATCAGCAGAGAAGGCATTCAAGTTGATCCAGCAAAGATTGAAGCTGTGTTGAATTGGGAAAAACCAAAGACGCCGACAGAGGTTCGAAGTTTCTTAGGTTTGGCAGGATATTATCGAAGATTTGTCAAAGATTTTGCGAAGATAGCAACACCGCTGACCAAGTTAACTCGACAAAGTGAAAAGTTCGAATGGAATAGTAAGTGTGAAGAAAGTTTTCAAGAGTTGAAGAATCGGTTGGTGACGGCACCAGTATTAGTACTGCCAGACGAGCAAGGAAATTTTGTTATTTACAGTGACGCTTCATATCGTGGTTTAGGATGTGTGTTGATGCAACATGGTAACGTCATTGCATATGCGTCGTCGACAACTTAAACCTCATGAGCAGAAATATCCTACGCATGATCTGGAATTGGCAGCAATTGTATTTGCATTGAAGCTTTGGAGACATTATCTGTACGGTGAAAAATGTGAAATCTATACGGATCATAAAAGTCTGAAGTATATCTTCACACAAAAGGAACTAAACATGCGACAACGTCGATGGCTGGAATTGATTAAAGATTACGATGTTACAATCAGTTATCATCCAGGAAAAGCAAATGTTGTAGCAGATGCGCTAAGCAGAAAAGAAAGATTGAATCGGTTAACTTCATGCGAAGAATTGGCCAATGAATTCGACAAATTGGAAATCGAAATTCGTATTCCTCATGAATCTGCAGGAACTATTTACGCTATGACTTTTCAACCAGGGTTGCTAGAAAAGATTCGCCATTGTCAAGATAAAGTGATGAGTCAAGACGACAACTTAACAGGAGAAGAGATTACTACTCAGAAAGATAATGAAGGAATTTTACGTTTTACGTCAAGAATCTGGATCCCTAACGTGGTAGAATTAAAAGAAGAAATTATGCGAGATGCGCACAATTCGAAGTATTCCATTCATCCAGGAAGCACGAAAATGTATCGCGATTTGAAGGAAAACTTTTGGTGGCCGAATATGAAGAAGGAGATAGCAGAATGGGTGAGTAAATGCTACACATGCCAGCGAGTTAAAGCAGAACACCAACGTCCGAGTGGGTTATTGCAACCCTTAGACATTCCAGAATGGAAATGGGAACATCTAGCGATGGATTTTGTGGTAGGACTACCGAGGACTAGGGCAAATCATGATGCGATATGGGTAATCATTGACAGACTTACGAAGTCGGCACATTTTCTACCAATTAATGAAAGATTTTCGCTCGACAAATAGTGCACATGTATCTCAAAGAAATGTGATGCGTCATGGAGTACCAGTATCAATTGTATCGGATCGAGATCCTCGTTTCAATTCAAGATTTTGGAGACAATTCCAAGAATGTCTAGGAACGAAGTTGAATATGAGTACAGCCTATCATCCGCAAACTGGCGGTCAAAGTGAAAGGACAATTCAAACGATTGAAGACATGTTACGAGTTTGTGCGATCGATTTGAAGGTAGTTGGGATGAACATTTACCCCTAGTGGAATTTCTTATAATAACAGCTATCACGCCAGTATTGGAATGCCACCGTATGAAGCATTATATGGAAGGAAATGCAGATCACCAGTGCATTGGGATGAAGTTGGAGAACGCAAGATTTTGGGTCCAGAATTAATCAGCAGACAAAAGAAAAGATTAAACTCATTCGAAACGAATCGAGACAGCACAAAACAGGCAAAGCAGATATGCAGACCAAGCAAGGAAGGAGTGGACTATCAGGAGGGAGAACGCGGTATTGCTTAAAATATCGCCATGGAAAGGATTGACCAGATTTGGCAATAAAGGAAAATTGAAGCCACGATACATTGGACCATTTGAGATTTTGAAGAAAATTGGGAAGGTGCGTACGAGTTAGCTCTACCACCATATGCAGCATGTTCTAACGTATTTCAGGTATCTATGCTTAAGAAGTATAATCCTGATACAAGGCATGTAATAGAATATGACCAGTAGAATTTCAGGCAGATTTTGTCGTATGTAGAGCAGCCGATAAGGATTTTAGATCACGGCAAGAGAGGGTAAGAGAATAAGTCTGGCATTAGTAGGTCTTGTGGAGAAAACACGTGGTTGAAGAATCACCTGGGAGCTTGAGAGAATATGTTAG
>NC_133649.1:119345044-119526204 GCF_009905375.1 Apium graveolens
CCATCTCCATAGGAAATCATTGGGCCAACCTTCTCCTCATATTCTGATAACAGGGATTTAGTTCCAGTCATATGTGCTGAACATCCACTGTCCAAGACAAGTACATTCTTTTTGTTTCCCTATAATCAGAAATTTGGAAATTAGTCAGAATTTTTAAGAACCCACACTTGTTGGGTCCTTTTAGACATCTTATATGTTTTTGCATTAGCAGACTTCTTGTCATGATTTGATCCATCAGGAATTACTCCATCGGGATTTGTCTTGACATTTTTAACTCTATAAGATGTATGCACATTCCACTACACCATAGATTGAATATTGCAACCAGATTTTAAAATTTTGAACAAAAAATGTTGCTTTTGATGGACACTTTCAGGGAAACTCATATAAATTGCAATGTTTTCCAAAAACGTTACAACTGAATTAAAATAAAATTAAATTTAGATACTATTGTAACAGTTATGAATATGGTTGCTATTGTGTACCAATTTCGGGCCTAAATTGTGGCGGGCTTTCAAAATACTAAGCAGGCTCTTTAAATTATTTTACTGAGATATCAACATATTTAATAAAAAATTATTTTAAGACAATAATTCATTGAGAAAACTAAAAACTTACAAATACAAACAAACCCGAAAAGAAAAGCTCTGCTGCTTCAAGAAATGACGAATCATCGAAAAAATCCGATCAAAGACTCCAACAATGAAAGCTCCAAGTTGTGGTAATTTTCTTTCCCAGACAAGTCTAAGTTAAAGTTATTTTGGATGGTAGACTTGTTTATAACCTCAAATGTTTTGAATAAATTTATGACTATATATTTGTTTGCTACCCCAAATTGATTGGATGTATATAATATTTTCCCAGATAGTTTGGTGTGGGGTTTGGATATGACGTAGAGAACGAATAGTGTGGCAATGAGTCTTGAGTCCGATAATCAATCTCTCATTTATGTATTCTACGCCCCCTCTTTATTCCCTTCCTAGTTTCTTTCCTGTTATTTTACTTACAAAACTAAGCCCCTAATTATTTTATTCTTATTTGTTTCAGGGCATTCACAAAACTATGTTTATGTTCAAGGATATTGTTGTGTATTTAGAAGCTGATAACCAATCTCAAATGGTATGCCCCTGAATTAATACTTGTATTTATTCTAACAAATCAATACTAATTACTCCCCCCCAGTAGGTATCGCTTTATAATACCTACTCAATTGTGATTACTTATTATAATTTAGTCTTTAAGGGCTCATCATTCTTTTCATTTTGTACCAAACCAATATTTACTAATCCGACTTTATGGCTTTTTTCGGAACAAAAATGCTGAATCACCAAACAGAGTTTATACTACTACAAAAGAGAACTAACTCTATAAAGTTAATTTTCTTTTGTATAAATCAAATAGTCATTTTTAATTAAAATAGCGTATTCCATGAAAGCTGCATCAAAAGGCAGCGTGATTGGTTTGTTGATTTGCAGTCCTTATTCTTCTTCTGCCATTTTAAGAGCTTTTTGAATATTTCACTTATCAGATAAACCAGTGGAATTAAAAATTTCCTTTCTTCAGCAGTGTACACAACAAAGTGTCCCTTACTAACTGTTAACAATGAAGATTTATCTGAATTTCTAATAATTCTCTGTAATTGTTATTCCTATTTGCCTGATCATGGCCACTCTCTGCCACTTCCCTGCCATTTTGATAAGTTTTTTAGGACTAATCTTGGTTGGTTTTTGATGTTGAAAGTTGAAAAATAAATTCAGATATATTCTACAAGCTTTAGCTGTATAGAAACAGAAAGGTGATACAATATTTTTGATGAGCATCTCCAACCGAAGGAGCCCTTGTCTAAAACAATCTAGCTGGCAGCCCAACAGTATCACTTTTAGCCAACCTATCTGTTTTTGAGCTCTCCAACCCACAGAAGTTGTTAGCTAAAAATATAGCCAACGCCATTTGCGTGGCTATATTTGCTGAAGCCATACAGATCTGTAGCATTGGACACCTCAACTCCCGCTCTTTTCCTCCCCCTCTTCTTCTCCTCCCGCTCTTCTACATTTGTTGCTTTCTTCTTCACTCCCGTCGATTTTTCCAAGCCAAGGTATGACTTCTTTTGGAATTTATTTGTTTAATTTTTGTTTCAAATTAGGTCTATTATTGTGATTAGTGTATAATCAGGGGCTTTTAATCTGTGAAAAATTTGGAAAATTAAATTATAGCAAATTGTTTTTGTGTGTATAGAATTGATTTGTGAAGCAGTACACATGTTTGATTAATTGTCTCAAAGAAGGATTAAATTTTTTTTGTTGCTCAAGTAGTGAAGGAGTATAATAGGGATAATGGGATTTGTATTTCAGCGATTAGATAGTGTCCGGTTTTATATTTATATTAGTACTATAATTTCGACTTTAGGTATGATGAACAAAACATGTAGTTGAAATCATAGTAGAGATGGAAAAAGAATGTAGTTATAATATAGGCAGACTATTGCGGACACTTGTTGAATTTGGACAGTGATCACATCTCTTGAATAAGCTGACTTGTTCATGTATATAATTTTTGCAGGTGTCATAAAAATGTCCAACACTTTCATTTCCTTACTAAGTGACGACACATATAATGAAGCTGAGGAGATTTCGTACTCTCCAACACCCCCTTTAACGCAGGAACAGAGTCAACAAGTGCCAAGCAAACCGAAAAAAGGACGATCAAAGAATTTTTTAATTGAGGAGGACGTGTTACTTTTATCTGGTTGGCTAAACATTAGCTTGGATCCGGTTCAAGGCAACAATCAAACACAAACAACTTATTGGAACAGAATTTGCAACTACTTTCATGAAAACAAGACATTTGCAAGTGATCGGACGCCTACTTCGTTGTGTAATAGGTGGTCTGCAATTAACACCTCTGTAAGCAAGTTTATTGGTTTTTACAACCAAATCAGTAGAAGAAATCAGAGTGGTGTTACTGAGCAAGATAAGGTACTACTCTCATTGCTTGTTTGTGAAAGATTATGCCAGGATTTCGTGATGTTAACTCAATATATTAGACTTTGTTTGCATATGATTTTGTCGGCCTTTTTTCTGTATTTAGTAGGTTGTAGTGCTGTGTTCAATAAATAAAAATTGGATCTTTTGTTGTTTAGATTGGCATGTGGTATGTGTAGTCATGTTGATAATTGTAGTAATGTGATTGTTGGTTTGATAATTTTAGTTCTGTTATTAGAGTTACTAGTGAGTGGTGTTACTAGTTCAAGTGTTGATCCCCCAATGCCTTGTGTAATATAAAATGAGAGGCGTATTAATTATTTTCTCATGCAAATTGCCCCCAGATTTTAAACTAATTCTCCTGATTTGCTTGTACACGTGAATTGGCTACTACCCCTGTTTTGTTCTGGTGTCGTAGTATGTCAACAAGAACTTATTAAACACGGTATTATAGTAATGCATGTGCATTGGCCGTATCTTAGCAGAAAGGCACACCAGTCTGGCCCCTAGTATTTGATAATGTTTCAGTGCAATCAGACCTCAAGTCTGAGGATTATGTACGCTCAATTGTTCTGGTTTACTGTTAAATCTCTCTAAACTTGCAGATTGGATAGGCAATGGATATGTACGAGGGAATCATGAAAGAAAAATTCCCTTTTATTAGACAGTGGCATGAGTTGCGAAACTCACCAAAGTATGCAGCTAGTTTGGCAAAAAAATCTAAGACGAGCTTGAAGGATAATCAACCATCGTCACCATCTGTTGAGAGTCCACATTCTACCAGCCATGGTGTTGAATCAGATGATGCAGGAATGGAACGTCCAATCGGAAGAAAAACTGTGAAGAAGATAAAAAGAGCTGCATATGAAGCAACCGATGCTGAAAGCTTGGAAATTCTAAAATCAATGCAAAAAGAAGCATCAGCTCTAGCTTCTGCAAGGAGTGCATCCGTTAATAAAAGTTTGCAATTACAACAGGAACTTGTGCAAATGCAAAAAGAAAAGTTGCAGCTTCGAGCAGCAAAGGAGGAGCGAGAGAAACATAAGGAGGAGCGAGAAAGATATGTGTATGAATCCTCCATCATGGCAATGGACACCAGTAACATAGCACCAGATCAAGCAAAATACTATGAAGCTCTTAAAGCTAGAATTCTCAAAAATATATCCTAGTTTGAACTGTGTATTTGATTAATATTGTGATGTTATGTACAGAACTTATTATTATTAATCAATGCAACTTTTTATTAATGTGAAAGCAAGTACATAGAGGAAATTGTGAAAGCAACTACATGTCACCACCGTGGATCTGCCAAAGATGTTCTACAAGATCATTTTGCAACTGAATATGAGTTTGTTTGTCTCAAATTTGTTGATGCACTTGTATGAATTCTCTCAGGTTCCTTGGAT
This sequence comes from Apium graveolens, assembly GCF_009905375.1. Classification (NCBI taxonomy): domain Eukaryota; kingdom Viridiplantae; phylum Streptophyta; class Magnoliopsida; order Apiales; family Apiaceae; genus Apium; species Apium graveolens. The sequence continues at coordinate 119,349,432 of NC_133649.1, forward strand.
GATTGTGAGACGGTGTCACGGTTGGTATTTCAGCATCTGTATCAAAGTGTTCTTGTTCCATATGGATATCTCTTTCATCTTCGATGATCATGTTGTGCAAGATTATACAAGCTGTCATAATATACTTCATTGTGCCCACATCCCAAAACCTTGATGGGCCACGAACCATTGCAAATCTAGATTGCAACACACCAAATGCTCTTTCAACATCTTTTCTCACAGATTCTTGTGCAGCCGCAAAAAACTTTCTTTTATTACCTTGAGGTTTTGGAATAGTTTTAACAAATGTCGGCCATGAAGGATATATACCATCAGCAAGATAATAGCCCATGTTATATTCATTCCCGTTGATAGTATACTTCACTTCAGGTCCACGACCTTCTGCTAAATTCTCAAATAGATGTGATCGATCTAATACATTGATGTCATTCAAAGATCCTGGTAATCCAAAAAAGGAATGCCAAATCCACAAGTCCTCTGAAGCTATTGCTTCTAATATAATAGTTGGTTCACGAACATGACCTGAATACATACCTTGCCAAGCAGTTGGACAATTTTTCCACTTCCAATGCATACAATCGATGCTTCCCAACATTCCAGGAAAGCCACGTCGTTCATTCTCTACCAATAATCTAGACACATCTTCCGCATTTGGTCGTCTCAAATATTCTGCAGCAAATATTTCAACAATTGCTTTAACAAACCTGTTTAGACTCTCTATTGATGTACTCTCGCCAATACATACATAATCATCAACAGCATCAGCAGTCGTTCCATAAGCAAGCATCCTAACCGCAGCTGTCACCTTTTGAAGTGATGATAATCCACGAACTCCCAGAACATCAGTTCTTTGAGTAAAATAATTATCATGAGCTGCAATAGCTTCCTCGATACGTAAGAATAATGATCTGCGCATTTGAAATCTTCTACGAAATTGTGTTTCCGTGTCTGTAGGTGTATCAGAAAAATAATCTTGATACAGTCTACCATGACTTCTTCTCTATTTCGATCAATTACACGATGATTCATTACAGAACCACCGTGTTGTGAGATAGAGTTTGCTCTCTGACGCCGATGATGAAGGTGGACAGCAGCAATTCTCATTCTTTCTTGTTGTTGTTCTTCTTCAGCTTGCATAATGTCGAGAATCATCTGTGTGGTGTTATCCATCGATATAGAAGATTTTAAAGTGAGAATGAATTTGAGTTTGTGTTTTACTCAATCCCTTGTTTTACCAACTATTTATAACAAGTTCAAATATAGCCGTTGGAATATGACCGTTGGAAATATGGCCGTTGGAAATATGACCGTTGGAAATATAGCCGTTGTAATTTAAATTTAAAAAGTATTCAAAATAACAATAAAATAGTATTTTCAAAAGATAGCCAACCATTATAGCCAACCCCATTGGAGTCACACACCTTACAGGTTCAGCAAGTTTTAGCCGATCATTATTTTATACTATTATAGCCAACCATTATAGCCAACCCCATTGGAGATGCTCTGAGAACTGAAGTTGGCTATTTTATATATGCAAAAAGCTAGGGACACTGTCTTAAATGCAGTCTTTCTTGTGCACAGACTAAGAAGATAACATGAGCATGTGCTGAAAATTATTTGTGAAGTCATTAGGCAGTACTTTGGGTCCAAAGGTATTTTCTTGTAAGCACAAGAAAGTTTAACATTTTCCATAATTTATAGATTATTAATTTCTCTATAGATCTACAACACAGTGTCCTAAAGAGTTGGTTAAATTTGTGGAATTTTTTGACTTTGTATATCTTTCGGAATTCTCATTTATCTTACACCACTTGTTTCTGATAATTAGATGAACACGAAAAAATTGATAAGACCCAATCCTCATTTTGGAAAGAATGGAAAGTGAAATTATAAAATCAAAAGCGTGTAGGAGAATATACAAGGGTGTTAGAGCAAATAATTCCTGGTGTTGAAACTGCACGCTTTTTGTCCGGAGGCAGCATAATATTTTATATGCATAATAATCATAATTTATATGTTAATTTCTCTGTGTTTATGATTCAGGTGCTACAACTGTACCTTGCTTCTGTCCTTGTTTCAAATTTTTGGACTGTTGATGATATAATGGCTGGAATTTCAAACTTTAGAGGCAAAATACTTGCTTTTGTTGCAGAATCAATTTAAACCATCTCCTTGTCAGTGTACCCTGCAATTGATAGGCTTGATAAGAAACACCTTGCTTGTATATATGCCTTGCCACAAGAATTTAAGTAGTTATTCCATGTCCAAGTAAAAGTGATGCTAGTTTGGTGCAAATAGGTCTCTTGGTATGTTTACAGCAATCAATAGAAATACTAAACTTGTTCGACACAATATGTCCCCATACTTTCCAGCACTAATTAATATAACTCATGTTTGCAAAGGTGTGTAAAGAGTTGTAAACTGAGGTGAATAATTACTTGAGGTCTGACTTGAAGAGGTGAATGTTTTCACAGGAAGAGAAGGATCACATACTTAGTCTCCATCAAGTTCTCGGAAATAGGTATACTACTAAATACAAACAAACATATAGCCCATATATCCCGCGCGTACACAAGTCTGGAAATGCATTATGCAGTATGCAACCATTACTTTTACTACTGATTATAATTCAATTGATAAGAATCAACCTTTAAATTATCGGTGGATTTATGAATACCACTAATTACTAATAATAGTATTTTGAAAACAAAATGACAAGTGGGCTCAAATTGCAGCACAGTTACCTGGAAGAACGGATAATGAGATAAAGAACTTCTGGAACTCATGCCTGAAGAAGAAGCTGATGAAACAAGATATTGATCCCAACACCCAATAAGCCATTAGCTATATCAGAAATTAGAATCCCAAATGAAAAAAATTATACAAATGAAGATTCTTTGCTGCAATCATCACAAACACATCCTGTTGAAACTGTAACTGAAACACGGAAACCTTTTACTGTCAACAAAGCATTTACAACAGTAGCGGCAATGTAAGAAACCTGGAACTGAAACAGAGAAACCTGTTAGGTATCAATCTCTTGGAACCGACAGAAAGGTTGGAATTCTTGATCGATTATTGCGTTAATATTACTAGGCTAACTTATTGGTAACGATATTATTTCATTTCGGAGGTTGATCTGTTTTTTATAATGCAAGTCTCACACCACCAGTTGCATCACAATCAGCAACATGAGAATTGTGTACAAGTACGGATAAAAAGGTTTTGACATGATAGAGACTAGTCTTACTGGAGTCATGCTTGTGCCGAGGATGGAGACAGGACTTCCACAAGTGGAGAAGAAGTAACGGATGAAAAGACACTTCGGCTTAATGAAAATTAAAGATGATTAACTATTGCACTTTTTGATTTATGTTGGTTTAACTTAGGATTGTGATCGTGTGTAAACTTTAATTTTATTATTTTCTCTTGAGACTTTTGTATTTATATATTTAGACTTGGTTTGTATGTTGATGTTGGAACAACAGTATTAGTGGTAAACTGCTTTTATGTGGATTAATTGTTGGATTGGGTGTGTGGATATACCAATTAAATTTGGTGGCTTTCAATAAAATATAAAGCTCATGTCAAATTTTTTTAAAATTTTGTGTTGCTGTAGAGGGTTAAATGGTCGCCATATATTTTAAATTTGTTAATAAAATTTGTTACAATTAACTCGAAATATATTGCATAAGTCCATGTACTGCAACAATTATCACAGAAAAAGGTTACAAAATGATGTTGTCATAGAAAACCTCATGTATTGTAATGTTATTATATTCATTGTTGTACATGTAAAAATGTTGCTATAAACCAAATTTGCAACTTCTTTACTCTCTTGCAATATGGTCCCAAATTCGTTACCATAAGCCCTTATGGAAATGAGACCAAACGTTACTCCTGTTTTTTCAATATGCGTTGCCATAGACCCTATTGCAATGGATTTGTGCCATATAGCAACACTTTTTTAGGGTTGCTATATGCAATCTATGGTGTAGTGTTCAGTTTAGCAGTTCTATTTAAAACATCAATTTTATTGAATTTTGGCAGATGATCATAATTGTTGTGATACAAACTATGATAATCTTTACAAGTGTAAATAGAATGCCAACTGCTACCACAATGAGAACAAGGATTTTGTGGTTTGTAAAGTACTGATCTACCACTAATATAAGATTCAGGTGTCTTAGATACTCTCTTTTTAGGCTTCCTGCAATCCATAGCAATATGATTAGTATTACCAAAGTGAAAAAAAGCTTTCCTAGGAGCATCAGGAATGTACTTATAGGTGTTTACCTTATTTATTCCTTATTTTCCATATCTACCTCTCTTAGACCTAGGTTTGGGAGCCTTAGAAGTTACCTCACAAATTTTCTTGTCTAACTGACTCTTAGAGAGAAGTCCTATATTTTTGCTTCTCTTTTCTTGCATTTTATGATCTTCTTTCTTTTTAACAGGGACTTTAGAAGTAGAACTAAATTCATAGACAATCATCAGTTCCAACAAACTTAACGAGTGTAGTGTTATTGATGGATTTATTGATATTCCTATCAGTAAATTTTTTATAACCTAAACATTCTTTTAAGTTTTTATCACTGATAAAATCATGAACTTTCTTTCCTGAAGTCATCCATGTTTTAAACACCTCTCTTTCTTTTTCTAGAACCTTCTCTAGTCTGGCATACTTGATGTTTATCTAAGTTTCATTATGTTGTGCCTTCTTACATGCTTTTTCATTCTCATGCATGCAAACTAACTCAGCTTCTAAAGTATCATTTCTTTCTCTAAGCCTCTTATTATCAATAATCAAGCTATCACATTCAATAGTCTTACTTTTAAAAGTAACATGCAAAGAGTATAAGAAAGTTTTCAGTTCAGATAAATTATCAGTATTAACAGGAAATATAACTGAAGGTACCTTATCAGTTCCTGAGGTATAATCTTTATGAGTTTCCATGAGTGCATAACATTCATCATCATTGTCAGTTCCTGATGAGTCCATCCAGTCTATAATAACCCCAATTTTCGGAATTTTTGAAACCCTGATGAATAGTAACTTTTTGCTGATTGTGTTGATTAAGGAAAATTGTTAGACCACACTATGCAGGAGTTCTTTTATTAATATTCTGAGATCTTATTAGTACTCTATAAGGTATATGAGTGTATGTAAAGATCGTCAAAATTCGAATTTGAACACTTTACCGAAAGAATTGAGTAGAAGGTAACATGATTAAAAGGATTTTTAATTCAAGGATTATAAGAGAGGTTCATCAAAGGATTTTAAAATATTAAGAAAGGTTTAGGGAACCCCAAATAATTAGATCCCGGATATGATCCCTCAAATGATTAACGAGAATGAGAGTTAAGCGAACCGTAAAACAAATAAGCGACCAAGAGACAAGCTTGTACAAGAAGCCAGTGATTATAACATCATCAAACCACAAGATAAAGACACGTGGCATGGAAGTGACACGAGCATGATAAAGTAAGCATGGTTAGCAAGATATTTAACAAGGATGAATTGTGGCCAAGTATTTGAACTTTGGTAAAACCAAGGTTAATTGTTAACTAAACCATCAAAACACCACACAAACCCACCAAGGAAAGCAAAACCAATTCATTTCCATTTCTATACTTCAAGATCTCGGTTGGAATTTTTCAAGAACCAAACCCTAGCTCCTCATGGTCTAAAATTACAAGGTAATTACCATAACTTCCTTCCTACTAGTGAATGCATGGTAGAAGTTTGGAAGCAAAATTCTATTCCTAGCCTAGGAAAATAAATCACCAAAAGTGATGATGAATAGTAACTTTCAAGATCTAATTTTAGTTTTCTTGATTTTTATGAAAGTTAAGGTTATACAAGAAAGGATCAAGGTTCTTATAGGCATTCAATGCTTTTGGGTTGTGTTAGGAAGCTTCAAGGAGGTATAAATAACTCTCACCTTTAACTATAGTTTGAACTTTGAGTTTTGATGAGTTTATGGATGGATTAGTATATGTATGTTAAGATCCATTTATGTTAGTTAGTTTTGGTTGCTTTATAGTGGTTATGATTGATGAATCTTTGATTATGGTTATTGGATCTTGATTATGGTTGGATGAGTTGGGAATATGGAGAATAAGGATTGGTTTAGTATTATTTAGTCGAGGTTTTGATTTTTTGATGATTGTGGGTTGTTTGGTGAGGTTTTAGTGTAATGAGAAACTTAGAAAAGTCGTAAACATAGCCCTCGTAATGCCCGTTTTTCTTAGACTGTTTGTGCATGACTCTTGGACCAGATAACTCACTGACCAATATTTAACTTTGCCATGTTTAGCTAGATCGTGTCGTAAGCTTCATTTTGGTATGTGGTTCGCTTAGATCTGATGTATGGTTTAGGAGAAACGACCGTTTTATGTAACGACGTTTCGTGAACAAACCCTTACCCCTCATATAACTTTGAAACCTTGTTTAAGGCCCTTAAAAGACTAATTGGATTACTAAACAATTATGTAAGATGGATTAGGAAGTTGTTAAAGTACTCGCAAAAGATTTTCCTTAAAATGTGTAACGCTTAATTTTATAAAAATGGTGGAGCCGAGGGTACTCGAGCGACTAATGTAAATTGTTAAGCGCAAAATCGAACGTTAGGGTCTAAGTGGATAAAGTCTAGTTTCTTAAGCGACTGTAATTTAATTCCGGCTTATGTTGTTGTTCATAGGTTACCAGACTTACTCTAAGCTTAAGTCAACCCCGGAACACTCAGGCAAGTTTTCTACCCGTATAACTATTGTTGTGATGTATTTATATTCATTATCTTGTGATAAGTGCATGATTGTTATTAAAAAATCTTGCGATATATTGAAGCATGTTGATATATATATTTATATATGCATGCATGTTTCAGAATCTTGATATTTCATTATCAATTTGATTGCTTATAAATGCATAATACCTATGCTAAAGATAAGCAGTTGTTGTGTATACACTTAATATAGGGGACCCAAAGTTGAACATTTTTCTAAATCGGGAGTCGATGTTCCCGAGTATATATACATATAGTTTTCCATATTTGTTAATCGAATAAGGTTATTTGATAGTTTTGATTAATAATCAAACTTTATTTTCGATTATTCAAATAAAGATCTTACTTTCATATAAGTATATCTTTTGTTATTTATTATTTGTTTCAAGTATTAGTTTCAAAACTTATACTTTATTTATTTTTATAAAAACTATTCTTTATGGGAATATTATTTAAATAATAATATTCAGATATTTTCTAATATATCGGGACTGATTTATTTTATTAAATCATTCTTACTCCGAACATTTTCAAAAATGTTTTCGAGTCTTCAAAATAATTTTAAAAGTTAGAACGGATCCCAAAACTCATTTTCAAATTTAAGATCTTCCTTTCGAATGGGACTTGCATACTCACTCAAAACTCTGAGGGATCGGGCTTCGTGATATGTTTTTATATTCGCAACGAGGTTGCTAATTGATAAAAGAGTTTTTAATTATTTGCCCAACATTCGGGAAGTAAGCCTATCTAAATGAGTCGGCATAAGCGACAGGCCGGGGTACGGTCTATCAAAGTGTAAGTGGCTGGGTGGCAGTCCATCAACGTGTAAGAGACCGGGTGGCAGTCCAGCACAAGGTCCTAATGCGGCCAGGGTGATGACCGGTGGGGGATACATCCATCTACTAGTAGAGAAAGTGACTTAATTGGTATCTTTTCCTGATCAGCAAAATATCGTGTTTATGCCAAAGTTTTCTTCTTTCCAAATTCATTGGTTATTACAACTCTGTTTATACTTTTCATAACAGAGGTTTCAAGGAGTGTATGAGAGAGAGATATATAGGTGTATATATATATATATCTGGACTTAATGAAGTATCTCGTAACTTCATCTCTTCTAAATGATATTTTAAAGATTGATTATATTCAAGTCTTATCTTGTAGTCTCATCTATGAGATAAACTTTTGAAACTGATTATACCTTGAACGGTGGTAGTTCAAGTAATATTCAGAAAATATATAAGTATAATGGAGTGTAATAACCCCAATTTTTGGAATTTTTGAAACCCTTATGAATAGTGTTTTGCTGATTATGCTGAATAAGAAAACTTTTCATACCACACTATGTCGGGGTTCTTTTATTGATCTTCTGAGATATTATTAGTACTCTATGTGGTATATAAGTGTATGTAAAGATCGTCAGAATCCAAATCCGAACACTTTGATTTTTCCCGAAAATCCACCAGATACCGAAAGAATTGAGTTTAAGGTAACATGGTTAATGTTAGTCCCTAAACAATGTAGCAAGAATTACAGAAGGGGGGTTGAATGGAATTCTTGAACCTTTTTCTTGAAATAAAAATTTTCAATCGATTATTGATAGATTTTTTGTTTTGATTAGCACAATGCGGAATATAAACTTAAATGAATCAAAACACAAGTAATTAAAAACAAGAGTCTTTAAAAACTTTCTGGTGGATTTAAACAATTCCACCAGAGATATATATATAATATATCGAGAGGACTCTGTGTGCAGAAGTGCTCACAGCTGCTTACAAAATAGAACTACTGAGAATACAGGAAATGCTAAAGATTATGCTTACAAAGATTTCTCTGTTTTTGAGTTCTCTCAGCTATCTCAGTTATTTTTCTATTTGCTACTCTCTTGGTTTATATAATACCAAGATTACAAAGTCAAAAAGACTGAACAAATATAAAATCTAACAGTCTTAATCTTTTCTGCTTTTCGTCCTCTATTACCCAGTTAATGGGCTTCCACAATGTGTTTGTATCCAACTCGACGGCTGTGTGTCAGCTTTCACTGTTCAACTGATGTTTGAATTCTTGATATGATCATCCGTCGACTTTTAGATCATCCATCGATGACTTAATTGATCATCCGTCGACTGCTATGTTAAACATCTATTGATAGTCTTTTGATCATCCGTCGAAGGCTTTGTTAATCATCCGTCGGTAGCTATTTTGGCACTTGACTTCATTTTACTTATACAGAATTACAAGACATTACTTATGTACAGTTAATCAACCTATTCTGCATATCTAGTTAAAGTCAACATGACTTATATGCTACTACAAATTCTATACAAAGGTGCATACATCACTGTGCTACAAACTCATTATTACATAAGCTACTCACTCGATGGATAATAATTTAATAATCCGTCGGGACTATAATGAGTTATCCGTCGGGACTATAATTCTTATCCGTCGAGTGCTACATTATTTCACTAAGTAAAATCTACTTAGATGTTTTGTTTATGAAATCATCAAGTACACAACATATGCACAACAATTAAAGGGATTTAAATTCAAGGATTATAAGAAAAGATCATTAAAGGATTATAAGATATTGAGAAAGATTTAGGGGAACCCAAGTAATAAGATCCCGGATGTGATCCCTCAAACAACGAAAGAGAACAGAGTTAAGCGAACCGGAAAACAAATAAACGACCAAGGGACAAGCACATACAAGTAGAATGGGAAGGAAGCTTCCAAGAAAAGCTAAAACAAGTGGTTAAAAGAGAAGGTGACATCATCAAACCTTAAGGGAAAGACATGTGGCTTGAAGTTGAGGTCATCCAAGTGATGTCATCACTTTATCAAAGCAATCTCCACCAAGTATTCATTTCACAAACACCAAAATCAAAAGCAACCAAAACAAACTCATTTCTCTTCTTCCCCCATCTATTGCTCTCGGCTTTTCCATGAAAAGCAAAGGAAAAATTTCAAAAATCAAGCTACACACCTTCGTAATTCAAGAGGTTTGTTTCTTTAGCTTCCATAATTCATAACTTAGATGAGCCATAAGTTTAAGCTCAAGATTCCATGTTTAACATAGCTAATCAATTCATCAAAGTTCTTGGTGAATAGTGTTTTTCAAGAACTTAAAATTTTGTTCTTGAGTTTTTGTTTGGATTAAGCTTTGGTAAGGACTTTGAAGGGTGATTCCAAGCTCCTTAGTTACTTTTACTCACCAAGGAAGGTATAATCTCTTAACCTAGATTTGTTATTGAATGTTAAGAGCTTAATATGAGTATTATAGTTCATGAGAAGCATGGTGTTTGAATATGTAGAGATTAATTGGTTTTGTGATGTTTTTGGAGTTATAAATCTTGGTTATTAGTTAATGAACTTAAGAATAGTTTTAGTTCATGTTTGGGATTAATATAAATTGGAAAACTTGAGGTGTTGGGGCTGTTGTAGTGATGTATGGATGGAGTTTGGTTGTATGGTTGAATTGTGGTTGGTTTGTGGTTGATTTGGAGGAGGATAAAAATTGGTAATCGCGTAAATATAGCCGTCGTAATGTCCGATTTACTTTAGACTATTTTTGTTCTTAACATCAGGACCCGAGGACTCACTGTTAGGTTTTGACTATTGCCATGATTAGATAGTTCATGTTACAAGCTTCGTTTTGATATGTGTATTCGTTTGAATCCGATGTACGGTTTAGGAGAAACGACCGTTTTAAGTAACAACGTTTCGCGAATGAACCATTACCCCTCGCCTTACTTTGAAACCTTGGTTAAGGACTTTAAATGACTAATTGGGATATGAAACAATTATTTTAAGTGTATTAGGCAGTTGGTAAGGTACTCGCGAAAGAATCGCCTTAAAAATCTTAATGGTTAATTTATTAAAAATGTTGGAGCCGAGGGTACTCGAACGACTTAGGTGATTCGTTAAGCGTAGGAGTGACCATAAGCGAACGTTAGGGTTCAATTGGTTAAAGTCTAGTTTCTTAAGCGACCGGGGTTTAATTCAAACTTATGTTGTTGTTCATAGGTTATCGGACCCACTCTAAGCTTATGTCTATCCGGGAGCGCTCAGGCAAGTTTTCTACCTGTTATACTGTTGTGGTGATGTATATATGTATATGCATTATCTTATGATAGATGCATGTTGGTTAATTAGCAAATTTTGGGATATATTGAATCATGCTGAGATGGTATATATATGCATGTCTATTTCGTAATCTGGTTATCTATCTGTTGATTTCAATGCTTATAGTTGCATAATACCTATGCTAGAGATAAGCAATAGTTGCGTATACCCTTAGTATAGTGGACCCAAAGGTGAACATTTTTCTAAACCGGGAGTCGATGTTCCCGAGTATAATATATATATATATATATATTTATATATATATATATTGATATAGTTTTCAAAACTATTAATCGAATAAGGTTTATTCGATAACTTTATTTTATTTAATGAATATTAGTTTGAATATTCATTCGAGGACATATGACTCCGTTTATTTTATTAATGAATATTACTTTGAATATTCATTCGAGGACATATGACTCCGTTTATTTTATTAATGAATATTACTTTGAATATTCATTCGAGGACATATGACTCCGTTTATTTTTTTAATGATGACTCCGATTATTTACTAAGTAATATTCTTTATTTTATTAAAGAATAATGTTTCGATAATCAAACTTATTTTTGATTATTCAAATAAAGATAGTACTTTCGTATAAGTATATCTTTGGTTATTTAATACCCATTTCAAGTATGAGTTTTAACACTTCTACTTCGATTATTTTTATAGAGATTATCCTTTTTGGGAATATTATATAAATAATAATATTCAGATATTTTCTAATATATTGGGACTGATTTATTTTAATAAATCAGCAGTACTCCAAACATTCTTAAAAATGCGTAAGTGGCTGAATGGCAGTCCATCATAAGGTCCTATTGCGGCCAGGGTGATGACCAGTGGGAAATTCGTGTATCTGCTAGTAGAAAAGGTTACTTATTGGTATCTTTTCCTGATCAGCAAGATATCAAGTTTATGCCAAGGTTTTCTCCTTTCCAAATTCATTGGATATTACAACTCTGTTTATAATTTTCATAACAGAGGTTTTCAAGGAGTGTATGAAATGTATATATATATATAGGTGTGTATATATATATCAGGACTTAATGAAGTATCTCGTAACTTCATTGTTTATAATGATATTCAAAGATTGAATCTATTCAAATCTTGTCTTGTAGTCTCATCTATGTGATGAACTTTTGAAACTAATTATGACTTGAACGGTGGTAGTTCAAGTAGTATTCGGAAAAGATATAAGTATATTGGAGTATCTTGTAACTTCATCTTTTCAACTTATATCCGGTTAATGATTATCTTATGCATGACAAAGATTTTCACAAAAACATTGAGACAAGGTTATATATATAAGATCACCTTGCAACGATATTTTTATACAGTTATAAACTGGAACTCTGTGTATATTATACATGTCAGAGGATTTCAAAGATTGTGAAAAGTATATATGTATGTATATATTGAATATTTTGCGACTTGGTCGGGTTAAGATATCAACTTGGTTCGTTTCTTCTTAACCAAGACTTTCTTGAGTACTATGAGAATGCTCATGTATTGTTAATTATTATACATATTATTTCGGTGGGCTTGTTGCTCACCCTTGCTTTCTTCTTTCAGCACACAACAATAGATAGACAAGATGAACAGGATCAAGCTCCCAATTCGCGAGCGGATAGGAAACGTTCCGCAGTTTCCTGTAGGCGTTGATGCCGTGTAGCTGAGGTAGGATCTACCAATAGGCTAGGCTTTCAACTTTCGATGTACCAGGCTTATGTATATTTATGAATTGTAATAATGGCAAAAAATAGGTAAATTATTCAGAAACCCTTTTTAAGGTGAAATGGTTTATAATTGTGGAATAAAATGACTTGTGTTATTTTTGGTATTCATCTCTGAGACTATAACTTGTGGTGTGTGTGTATATTGTGGGGTCACAGTGCGCAGTAGTTGGTTGACTGTTAAGATTAAGTAATAATAAGGGAAATGGAACTCGTGACAACCTGGATTCCCGACCCCGGATTTGGGGGTGTTACAGAAATGGTATCAGAGCTAAGCGTTATAAACCTCAGAGATGATGTGGCGTTAAGATAATAAGTTCACTAAGATAATAAGAACTCTTGCCAAGTTCATAGTCGGACTACCTAGCGTAGTATTGACAATTAAAACCCTTATGGGAACCCTTATAAATATCGTGATAGAAGCGTAGTTCGTTATCATATATGGTAGTGGGACTCCAAACCCTGAGGTTGAGGAGCAACAACGCAATGATGTTTTATTACTAATTGGAGATCGGATTGTGGATCCGATAGAGCGTCCTAACGCAGGACTGGATGATGTTCATATTGAGGATGTAGCGGTTGAGGATGTTGTCTTAGAAGGGATTGATGCTGAGGAAGATCCCGTGGGGGATCCTCACAAGCATGAATAAAGGACCATTGAGAAATTGATGACCATGGTTAGGGAAACTACCAGAGGTAGGATTGGCCGGTCACTACCGGAGGTTCGTTCAAGTTTGTAAAGATAGTAGCCCTTTAACGCGGCTTACTCGTAAGACTGAGAAGTTTGAATGGACAGAGAAATGCGAGAAAAGCTTTTATGAACTGAAGCAAAGGTTGGTGACGGCCCCTATGTTGGCGTTGCCAGATGGAAAAAGAGATTTTGGGATGTGTAGTGACGCTTCGTATAAGGAATTAGGGTCCTTCTTATACAACACAACAAGGTAATCGCGTACACGTCAAGACAATTAATGGAATATAAAATTCGATATCCCCACCCATGAGCTTGGGCTTGTGGCAATAGTTTTGCCCTAAAGATGGGAGGCATTACTTGTATGGAGAAAAGTGTGATAATTAGATAAACCATAAGTTCTCTAGTACATTTTCACACAGAAAGAGCTCAACATGCGCCAGAGGAGGTGGTTAGAGCTAATCAAGGATTACGATTATGAGATTCTTTATCATCCAGGGAAAGCCAATGTGGTGGCTGATGCCCTTAGTAAAAAGGAGAGACTCAAGATGATAATGTCTTTGGGAGAATTTATAAGAGATTTTGAGAAAATGGGAAATAGAAGTGAAGGTAACCAGAGCCGGTACCGAAAAGCTTTTGAGATTGCAATACAGCCCGAATTATTGGAAAAGAATATATTGTGCCAGAAAAAGTGATGAATGAAGGCAGAGAGCCAACAAATGGATAAGAGATTAATACCGAGAAAGATGAAAAGGGAATAATAAGGTATTTCTACAGAATTTGGGTTCCAAATGTTCAAGAGCTTAAATATGAGATCTTAGATGAAAGCTAGTTTGAGGAATAAGATTTAGAGCAAACCCTGAACGTGATAGTCAGGGACATCGCCATCAAAATAGAAGGAACCCATAACATAATGAAGTGGAAAATGAGGATTTAAAACATGTAGGATGACCCCGATTATGGGGAGAAGGAGGAAACGTTTAGACTAAGGAAACAGAAGTCGAGTAAGGAAAGGAGACTCGAGACGGTACTCCTATACGATAATTTATGGACCTTTCTAGACAGAACTTAGACTATTATCCCCAACCACCACCCTGAGGAAACAATGCGGTGAGAAATTCTTTCAGGACCTTTAAGTCGCTAAGCTCTCAGAGTTCCAAGGAACAAGCTGACCCAGTCAAGGCAAGAGCCCGGCTAAAGGAAATATAGGAATCATTTGAGATTCTAAATGATTGACGAATCACAAAAGACTGTTTTTGTCACTTACCCTCCTAAGAGAGAGACCACCCACTGGTGAAAGACCAAGAAAGGCACGGAGCAAGAGGTTATGATAAACTGATTAAAGTTCAGTCAAAATTTTTTCGAGAAAGTAAATTCCAAGGTTATGGAGATAGTGTAAAAGCTTTAAGAGCCAGAATAAAGGCGGACGAATATGATGAATTATGAATCTAAGATTGTAAAAGTTGTCAAGATTCGTCTGGAGGACAAGAATCCTAGAACGACGTGATGTTTGAAGTCAATGATTAGTGGGTACGTAAAATGATTGTAAGAGAAAGGAAAATAAAAAGAAACTGAAGTGAAAAGGAGCATAAAGGCAATAGAGTTTGAGGAATGATAAGGGAGTGGGGTATGAGGAATCCCTAAAGACTCGTAGTAATAGAAATAGAAAAGTATATGATCGTCAGGATGAGGATGATTCACCATGAGTTAAAGTTGATGGTTGAAGGCATAAGAGATATATATGTTGTACCCCCTTCAAGTTGGAAGGATTCGGGGAAACCTTGGGATAGTTCGAAGGATAAATAATGAGACGCTGATAGACTGAAGAGACAAGAAAGTAAGAAATTAGGAAAATTGGATGAAGGAAATGGCCTTCAAGAATGTGAAGTGTAAGACCGGTGGCATGATACCCAGAAAGGGAGACGCCAGGTATGAGAGATATCCCAACATTGAGATGACTGTTGAGATAAACAACAAGAGTAAATAAGGAATTATTAAGAAGAAGTTCACGTTAAACACGACCAATATCTTCCAGGACATCCCTATTGTCATTACCAAATTAGGAAAGAAAAGCGGATAACCGTTGTTATCTTTTGGAGGCCATATTGATTGACCTCATTTTGAATACAGATGTTATTGTAAAATTAGGCCTATACTATCGAGGTGGAATGATTGAATAAGACACCCTCATCAGGGATATACTTGATTTATCCATGGAAGGATGCATGTACTTTTTCTAAAGGTGGAATTAAGGATAGAACATCGGTAACTTAAAATGAATCCTAGGGGAATGCATAAAGGTTGGCATTTCACCCTTAATAGGGATAGTATGAGTTTGACAGTATGAATTGGAAAGGATTAAGGTAACAACAACCTTTAAAGATCAGTAGAGAAATTTTTCAGAAGTACATAGACAATGGTTCTAGTATTAGTAAATGGTATTTTGATATGCCCTGTATCTAGGGAATACAGGAGGAATGATTCAAGGATAACCTTAGAAGTTTTACAAGGAGAATGGTAATATTTAAAGTTCTCTAGAATAGAAATTTTGATAAAGGAATTATGACTTAATTATAATAATGCCAAGTGGGGCACATGTTAAGCCATGAGAAAGTATAGATTGAACCAACGGAGGTCAGAACTGTCAAAGTAAGAAGGACCCAAGATAAAAGACGTCCTAAGTATGATCGAGAGTAAGTCGTGGCAATGTTCACATCTAAAGAATAAGGCAATGACTTATGGAAAAATGGTGATTTTTTTTTCTCACCAGGACTTAAGAGAAGCATTTTCACATAAGCAGTGATTGAAGTGAGGTAGAAAATTTAGTTGGAGGTGGTTAAAAAGACATTGATTGTAAGGAAATTTTACTATCAGGAAAGGCCAAAGAGGTGGCCGACACTTTAAATGTAAGAGGATAATTATAGGCGCTCGTGCCAGAGGAATACAGTGATGATGGTTGAAGCCGTGAAGGTTGTATTATGGTTTGGAAGATTGACATTCCTTCTGATGACTGTGCAATACCCAACTGTAATAGTAGGTTGGTAAAGGTTTAATTCGTATAATCGCCATGAGCGGGCTATCTATCTTAGAAGGAACTATCCTGAGGATAATCCAGGACCATGTTTCAAAAAGGACTAAACGAACCTTCGAGTTAAGTCTTCTATTGAAGGTATATGATTAAGAATGGTATTAACCTGCTATCGTTGCTTTGATTGAAACTCTTCTGCAATTTTATCTGCTTCATGTCATCAAAGTACGTCAGGATCTGGAGTGTTCTTCATGAATTATGAATGGTGATTATTTTAACTCCTTAGAAGAATTTGATATGAAAGGTATGGACTCCGTATGGTTAACTATTAAGATCGAAGGAAAACGAATGACTACAGTGGGTCAGCGATGGACCATAGTAGTGCAACAATGATTCTGCGAGTAATGAGTCGATTACAACCATAAGAGTTGTATTAGAATGGATGTTGAGATTGAGTACCACTAATCGGGTCGTGGTGATGTATAAGTTATCATTGATAGACTAATTAAGTCGATTATCTACCTATTGAATATTTATTCCTTCTTAGGAATAGAGAGTCGTAATTCTATACGAAGAAGGTTGCGGTGCAAGCATAGAATTTTAGTAGATGATGTCTAGAATGAAATCCCAGATTCGATTTTCGATGTCAAGGGAGTTTCAAAGGTGATTGTGTATAAGCTCGAGGAAGAGCATGGGTCCATAGAATGATGGACGGAATATCAAAAATAATTAGGCATGTGAAATACGATGCTATAATGCTTAATGTTGATTTATATACATATATGTTTTGTTCTCCTATGATAAACCTCTATAGTTCAGAGGTAGATTTCAAGCCAGATATTTTGTGGCAGTATATATTTTAATATATATACAATTCTCTTCAATTCGTTCTTTTCTCTCCTTTTTATTTTATGTAAGCTGAGAAGAACAACCCTTCCAGAAGGGGAGGTATTGCCGAATGACTATCTATCTGTGTGATAGAAGCCTAGTAGGATACCATCTATTGTTTAATTGCTTGTCAAGTACTGAAGGCTGGCCACCTTCTGTACTAACTATGCAATATAACAAGTGTTCATGATCATAGTGATCTCTCAATAAATTCTTTTACTTCTATATGATGGATCAAGCTTTCGAAGATAGAAGCAGCTAGAATGGAAGTGGTACCAATTATGGTGGTATTCCGATTCTAACGCGTTCGTGATACTAAGGTTGACGCGATTATTAAAAGGTTATAGAACGCTAACGAGAAAAAGTGTAATCAGTATAAAATTTGGTACGGAAGATAGTAGCAATTACGAACTGGAAAAGAGTGGGTATTGAGAAGCAAAAGCTATAATTCTAGAAGCTATGATGAGGGTCTGTGCAATAGACTTGAAAGAAATTGGAATGATCACTTAACACAGATTGAGTTTTCTTACGATAATAGATCATATGTTATTATCGAGATTTCGCCTTATGAGATCCTTGAGGGAAGACAATGTTGATCTCCCTTATGATATGATGATGTTGCAGAGCGCAAGATGCTTAGACCAGCAGTGGTCCAAAGGACCAAGGATATAATAGATTTAATCAGAGGACGGCTGGTAGTAGCCCAAGATGGGAACACGAAGTATGTTGATTTGACACGAAAGGACAAGGAATAGGAAGTAGGGGACCTAGTGCTGTTATAGATATTCCCTTGGAAAGGATGGATGAGGTTCGGAAAGAAAGGAAAGTTAAGCCCACGAATTGTTGGACCCTTTGAGGTATTAAGACGTATTGGGAAGTTAGCATATGAGCTAGCCCTACCCTCGAACATGTAGCAAGTTCATAACGTGTTCCACGTATCAATGTTAAGAAAGTGTAATCCGGATGCCAGGCAAATAAGGGCATATGAGCGTATAGGCATGCAACCAGACGTAACCTATATGGAGCAACCAGGAAGGGTTATAGATTGAAAAGGAACAAGTGCTTAGGAGAAGGGCTATCAAATTAGACAGAGTTTAATGGTAGAACCACAATGTGGGAAAATTTACTTGAGAATTAGAAAGTGCAATGCTAAGAGAGTATCCCTATTCATTTTCCTATCTGATTCCGGGACGGAATCCTTTTAAGGAGGGGAGACTGTAATAACCCCAATTTTTGGAATTTTTGAAATCCTTATGAATAGTGTTTTGCTGATTATGCTGAATAAGAAAACTTTTCATACCACACTATGTAGGGGTTCTTTTATTGATCTTCTGAGATATTATTAGTACTCTATGTGGTATATAAGTGTATGTAAAGATCGTCAGAATCCAAATCCGAACACTTTGATTTTTCCAAAAAATCCACCAGATTCCGAAAGAATTGAGTATAAGGTAACATGGTTAAAAGGATTTAAATTCAAGGATTATAAGAGAGGATCATTAAAGGATTATAAGATATTGAGAAAGATTTAGGAGAACCCAAGTAATAAGATCCCGGATGTGATCCCTCAAACAACGAAAGAGAACAGAGTTAAGCGAACCGAAAAACAAATAAACGACCAAGGGACAAGCATATACAAGTAGAATGGGAAGGAAGCTTCCAAGAAAAGCTAAAACAAGTGGTTAAAAGAGAAGGTGACATCATCAAACCTTAAGGGAAAGACATGTGGCTTGGAGGTGAGGTCATCCAAGTGATATCATCACTTTATCAAAGCAATCTCCACCAAGTATTCATTTCACAAACACCAAAATCAAAAGCAACCAAAACAAACTCATTTCTCTTCTTCCCCCATCTATTGCTCTCGGCCTTTCCATAAAAAGCAAAGGAAAAATTTCAAAAATCAAGCTACACACCTTCGTAATTCAAGAGGTTTGTTTCTTTAGCTTCCATAATTCATAACTTAGATGAGCCATAAGTTTAAGCTCAAGATTCCATGTTTAACATAGCTAATCAATTCATCAAAGTTCTTGGTGAATAGTGTTTTTCAAGAACTTGAAATTTTGTTCTTGAGTTTTTGTTTAGATTAAGCTTTGGTAAGGACTTTCAAGGGTGATTCCAAGCTCCTTAGTTACTTTTACTCACCAAGGAAGGTATAATCTCTTAACCTAGATTTGTTATTGAATGTTAAGAGCTTAATATGAGTATTATAGTTCATGAGAAGCATGGTGTTTGAATATGTAGAGATTAGTTGGTTTTGTGATGTTTTTGGAGTTGTAAATCTTGGTTATTAGTTAATGAACTTAAGAATAGTTTTAGTTCATGTTTGAGATTAATATAAATTGGAAAAGTTGAGGTGTTGGGGCTGTTGTAGTGATGTATGGATGGAGTTTGGTTGTATGGTTGAATTGTGGTTGGTTTGTGGTTGATTTGGAGGAGGATAAAAATTGGTAATCGCGTAAACATAGCCGTCGTAATGTCCGATTAACTTTAGACTGTTTTTGTTCTTAACATCAGGACCCGAGGACTCACTGTTAGGTTTTGACCATTGCCATGATTAGATAGTTCATGTTACGAGCTTCATTTTGATATGTGTATTCGTTTGAATCCGATGTACGGTTTAGGAGAAACGACCGTTTTAAGTAACGGCGTTTCGCGAACGAACCATTACCCCTCGCCTTACTTTGAAACCTTGGTTAAGGACTTTAAATGACTAATTGGGATAGGAAACAATTATTTTAAGTGTATTAGGCAGTTGGTAAGGTACTCGCGAAAGAATCGCCTTAAAAATCTTAATGGTTAATTTATTAAAAATGGTGGAGCCGAGGGTACTCGAACGACTTAGGTGATTCATTAAGCGTAGGAGTGACCATAAGCGAACGTTAGGGTTCAATTGGTTAAAGTCTAGTTTCTTAAGCGACCGGGGTTTAATTCAAACTTATGTTGTTGTTCATAGGTTATCGGACCCACTCTAAGCTTATGTCTATCCGGGAGCACTCAGGCAAGTTTTCTACCTGTTATACTGTTGTGGTGATGTATATATGTATATGCATTATCTTGTGATAGATGCATGTTGGTTAATTAGAAAATTTTGCGATATATTGAAGCATGCTGAGATGGTATATATATGCATGTCTGTTTCGTAATCTGGTTATCTATCTGTTGATTTCAATGCTTATAGTTGCATAATACCTATGTTAGAGATAAGCAATAGTTGCGTATACCCTTAGTATAGGGGACCCAAAGGTGAACATTTTTCTAAACTGGGAGTCGATGTTCCCGAGTATAATATATATATATATTTATATATATATATATTGATATAGTTTTCAAAACTATTAATCGAATAAGGTTTATTCGATAACTTTATTTTATTTAATGAATATTAGTTTGAATATTCATTCGAGGACATATGACTCCGTTTATTTTATTAATGAATATTACTTTGAATATTCATTCGAGGACATATGACTCCGTTTATTTTATTAATGAATATTACTTTGAATATTCATTCAAGGACATATGACTCCGTTTATTTTATTAATGAATATTACTTTGAATATTCATTTGAGTACTCATGACTCCGATTATTTACTAAGTAATATTCTTTATTTTATTAAAGAATAATGTTTCGATAATCAAACTTATTTTTGATTATTCAAATAAAGATAGTACTTTCGTATAAGTATATCTTTGGTTATTTAATACCCATTTCAAGTATGAGTTTTAACACTTCTACTTCGATTATTTTTATAGAGATTATCCTTTTTGGGAATATTATTTAAATAATAATATTCAGATATTTTCTAATATATTGGGACTGATTTATTTTAATAAATCAGCAGTACTCCAAACATTCTTAAAAATGTTTCGAGTCTTCAAAATGATTTTTAAAAGTTAGAGCGGATCCGAAAACTCATTTTTTTTATATTTAAGATCTTCCTTTCAAAGGGGATTTAAATACTCGCTCAAAACCTGAGGGATCCAGCTCTGTGGTGTATTTTATATTCGCAACGAGGTTGCTGTTTTGATAAATAAATTGATTACTTACCCAACGTTCGGGAAGTAAGTCCATCTATTGAGTCGGCATAAGCAACATGGGCTCAATGGGCGTCCATGAAAGTGTAAGTGGCTCAGTGGGAGTCCATCAAATGCGTAAGTGGCTCAGTGGCAGTCCAGCATAAGGTCCTATTGCGGCCAGGGTGATGACCAGTGGGGAATTCATCTATCTGCTAGTAGAAAAGGTTACTTATTGGTATCTTTGCCTGATCAGCAAGATATCAGGTTTATGCCAAGGTTTTCTCCTTTCCAAATTCATTGGATATTACAACTCTGTTTATAATTTTCATAACAGAGGTTTTCAAGGAGTGTATGAAATGTATATATATATAGGTGTGTATATATATATCAGGACTTAATGAAGTATCTCGTAACTTCATTATTTATAATGATATTCAAAGATTGAATCTATTCAAATCTTGTCTTGTAGTCTCATCTATGTGATGAACTTTTGAAACTAATTATGACTTGAACGGTGGTAGTTCAAGTAGTATTCGGAAAAGATATAAGTATATTGGAGTATCTTGTAACTTCATCTTTTCAACTTATATCCGGTTAATGATTATCTTATGCATGACAAAGATTTTCACAAAAACATTGAGACAAGGTTAGATATATAAGATCACCTTGCAACGATATTTTTATATAGTTATAAACTGGAACTTTGTGTATATTATACATGTCAGAGGATTTCAAAGATTGTGAAAAGTATATATGTATGTATATACTGAATATTTTGCGACTTGGTCGCGTTAAGATATCAACTTGGTTCATTTCTTCTTAACCAAGACTTTCTTGAGTACTATGAGAATGCTCATGTATTGTTAATTATTATACATATTATTTCGGTGGGCTTGTTGCTCACCCTTGCTTTCTTCTTTCATCACATTACAACAGATAGACAAGATGAACAGGATCAAGCTCCCAATTCGCGAGCGGATAGGAAACGTTCCGCAGTTTCCTGTAGGCGTTGATGTCGTGTAGCTGAGGTAGGATCTACCAATAGGCTAGGCTTTCAACTTTCGATGTACCAGACTTATGTATATTTATGAATTGTAATAATGGCAAAGAATAGGTAAATTATTCAGAAACCCTTTTTAAGGTGAAATGGTTTATAATTGTGGAATAAAATGACTTGTGTTATTTTTGGTATTCATCTCTGAGACTATAACTTGTGGTGTGTGTGTATATTGTGGGGTCACAGTGCGCAGTAGTTGGTTGACCGTTAAGATTAAGTATTGATAAGGGAAATGGAACTCGTGACAACCTGAATTCCCGACCCCAGATTTGGGGGTGTTACATGGAGTATCTTATAACTTCATCTTTTCAACTTATATCTAGTTAATGATTATCTTATGCATGACAAAGATTTTCAGAAAAACGTCGAGACAAGGATATATATATATGTGAAATCACCTTGTAACGATATTTTTTATACAGTTATAAACTGGAACTCTGTATATATTATGCATGGGATAGGATTTCAAAGATTTTAAAAAGTATATATATGTATATATTAAATATTTTGCGACTTCGTCGCGTTAAGATATCGAACTTGGCTCATTTCTGCTTGACCAAGACTTTCATGAGTACTATGAGATTGCTCATATATTGTTAATTATTATACATGTTATTTTGGTGGGCTTGTTGCTCACCCTTTCTTTATTCTTTCATCACACAACAACAGCTAGACAAGATGAACATGACCAAGCTCCCAATTCGCGAGCAGATAGGAAACGTTCCGCAGTTTCCTGTAGGCGTTGATGCCGCTGTAGCTGAGGTAGGAACTACCAATAGGCTAGGTTTTCAACCTTTGATGTACCGGACTTATGTATATTTATGAATTATAATAATGGCAAAGAATATGTAAATTTATTCAGAAACCCTTTTGAGGTGTAATGACTTATAATTGTGGAATAAAATGACTTGTATTATTTGGTATTCATCTCTGATACTATAAATTATGGTATGTGTGTGTGTGTATATTGTGGGGTCACTGTACACAATAGTTGGTTTATTAAGATTAAGTTTTATTAAGGGAAATGGAACTTGTGACAACCCGGATCCCCGACCCCGGATTTGGGGGTGTTACACAGTCTATGTTGGAGTTTGTTGTGACAAAAGCCTTTCCAGTTGTCTTGGGGAATTCAGTAGCCAGATGTCCCTTTTCATTGCAGCTGTAACATGTCACCTTGGTCTTGTCAAACTTCCTTCCTTTGGTGTACTAACCATCACTCTTTCTGAACCTGCCTTTGCCATCACCAGAGAACCTTCTGCTGAAACCACCCATTCTCTATGGGTTTGCAAACCTCATCATTCTGAAAACTTTTACAAGCATTGTAACCATTTCAACAACTTGAACATCATCCAGATTAATCTCAGAATCCTCGTCAGTATCCATGTCAGGATCTGATACATCATCAGTGTCTGACCCTTCCATAATTTTCCTTCTCCTTGACCTCTCAATCATCTTTCCCTTTCCCTTATGAGTCTCAGTATTAAGAGCCACAAACTTCATCTTCTGACCCTTTCTAGTCTTCCTTTGATGGATCTCCAAATCATGACTTTTCAGCATCCCATACACATCATCCAGAGTCAAAGAATCAAGATCATTTTGATGCCTGATTATTGAGGCCTGAGTATCCCAATCTTTTGGAAGAGCTCTTAAAAACTTGGTGTTTGAGTCTTCTCTTTAATATTCTTTTCCAATCAATGATAGATCATTAATAGTGTCAAAATCTATCATATATATCAGTAATTGACTCATCAGCCTTGGTATCAAATTGCTCATATTCTTGCACAAGAACAGCTCTTTTATTCTTCTTTATTGCCATTGTACCTTGGCATTGTGTCTCCAAGATATCCCATATCTTCTTTGCAGTCTTGCAGGCAATCACTCTGTTTGACATCACATTGTCCAAACTATTGTGTAGAATATTCCTGACTTTAGCATCCTTAAGCATTACAGCTTTTTCAGGAACTGACCACTTTGATCTTTCCTTCCTGACATAGTGTTCATGAGCATCTTTAGATATAGCCACAGTTTCCAAAGGGTATGGAGGTCTTGTTTTGATGATATCATCTTTACTCTCCAAGTAGAGTAATTAACTTTCTTTAGGATGGGAATTTTTATGCTTTCATAGTTACTTCCAGTCATCTTGACCTTTGCAAATTAACAATTAATTTGACCGCTCTGATACCACTTATTTCCCAGTAAAGTAATTGTTTAAAGGGGGTTGGATACAATTACTAAAAAAATCGATATATTATGAAAGTAAAGTAAGAACATATGAATCAAATAATAGTTTATATTGATCTTTAATAAACTGTTACAAAACTCTTTCAAGAACAATATTCTTAAGAGCTTATAGGTTATGTGAATACTCGAAATAAGCGCTTCTCACTCTATTGCGATAACCTATTATGTGTTTATATATTACACAGCTACAATCAATCCTTTATCAAATACAAGATATGTTACATTATAATGCTAACACTTTCTATACATATCTAAATCAACTACGATCCTATAAATCAACACCTTCTGATTTATCTCGCAGCCCTGACTTGTCATCCAAGTCATTCTCAACAGATAGCATGATTAACGGAAAAATGTTGTAGCTTCAATGGATAATAATTTGTATATATCAACGGATGAATGGTGATTGTCAACGGATGATAATGAAGCTTCCAACGGATAATCATATCATAGCAATTGATCATATCCTGATTGTTTAGACATATCCTGATTCTCGACTTAGCCAATTCTCAACAATAACATCCCAAATTTTTCGAACGAGAAATCAGGGAGAGAAGATATGGAAGTAACTGACATGAGGATAATCAGGAGAAACAAAATTTTCAAATTGATTAGATGGGAGGAAAAGTTAAGAATTGGGTTGTCTCCTTTTAAATATATTTCAATTGGGCTTGAAATTGAGGAAACAAATGAGCTGGAACTAGAAGATAGAAAGAGACGTAGAAGTGGGCCGACATCAAACAACACAATGGACATTAAAATATAATATCTGGCAGTGAGTACACTGAAAGAAGGAAACCAAATGAGAAAGATGTGATTTCTGAAATGGATTTTTCAGCAACCAACAATAATGTTTTGGCTACACTTTCTTAGGCAAGCTATCCAACCATTATGAATTATTTAAGCTGAAATTGCCGATGTTGGGGGACACCTCGTACAATTCGTATCCTAGGAGATTTGGTAAAATCTTGACACACAAATTTAGTTTTTCTTTTAGAAACTCTTGTAGATGGTAGTGAAATGAATAAAATTACAGAGAACCTTGGCTTTAGAAGTGTATTTGCAGTTGACAAAGTAGGTAGAAGTTGTGACATGGATGTGTTATGGAAACATAATATGATCTGTCAAGTGGTTGAATCTTTCTTTAATCATATTGATATTTATGTCGTTGATAACTCAATAGTAGCTTGGCGTCTAACCTGCTACTACGGATTTTTAGAAAAAATACAGAAAGAGAGATGTGACGGCCTCAACCCCGGGGTCAAGAGTTGACATTACCAAACACGACAAATAGAAATATAAACTATAAGATTATTATTAATATTATACTAACACGACCCCAAACCAATATCCGATCCAGGTTCAAGTATGATTCAAGTTACTCATTATTACAAATAATTTATTCAAAAAGTCTAACACACTAAAGTTATTCAGCAACTCATCAGACCGCACATGGTCTGATACTAACTACCTCTGAGGAGCCAGGTCCAGAAGGGGCTGAGACACATTTCAGGTTGCAAGGGTGAGCATAATCGCTCAGCAGTACCAACATATGAATATCAAGATAAAAATAGTAAAGTAAACAGTTTTAGGAACATAACTATAAATC
Organism: Apium graveolens; assembly: GCF_009905375.1. Taxonomy (NCBI): domain Eukaryota; kingdom Viridiplantae; phylum Streptophyta; class Magnoliopsida; order Apiales; family Apiaceae; genus Apium; species Apium graveolens. The sequence continues at coordinate 119,375,610 of NC_133649.1, forward strand.
AACATGAAATCTAAAATCTGCAAATCATTTCGAACAACAGTAAATAAAAGAAACTGGATAATCTTGTCTAGCATTCTCTTAATAAAACAAATGTAGTTGTGTGTTGTGTAAGTACCAGAATCCAATTTTAGCATGCTATTTACATTTTTTATTCAACTGTATCAATCATTTATTCCCTTACGGGAATCTCAAAGCCAAATTAGATACGTAATGGATATGTAAAGACAGCTGATCAGGCTATCAACACCAAACGGCTCCAAATACCATCTTATACACCTGTTCTGGAACTCAGAGACTAGCTAGGTCTCTAACCTGCTGGACTAATCGGTTATGTAATGCGCGTAACCGAATTAGCCTCTTACGCAACCTCATTAGGCCACTCTGGCCCCCTATATATCCCATATCTGATCGTTTTATCCAGTTTTCAAAACACTTGTACCTATCTCATTTCAAAACCATTCATTTAACAACACACATAAAACTGGTTAACACATCATTTTTATTCGAGATAGGTACCTTTCGAAGTTACTTTTCCCCAAAACAGGTTTAAAACAATTACTTATAGCTACAGGGGATACGTAACTTAAAATGTTTCTGTTCCTGTTCGAGAATAAAACAACAGTTTATCCATATGTGTCGAACCATAAAAGAATGGTCGGGGGTACTTGCCTTGCAATGCTTTACGGAAACCCTAAGTAGCTTTTACGCTGACTGCGAGACTCGAATGGGATCTACAGTAATAGAATACCCTAATTAGTTATACCGACATACTTGATATCCTCGATCTAATAACCCAATTCGATAACCCGACTCGAATAATGTATATATACATAATCAGGTAATCAATATTCATATAGGGGTAAAACGCTTTATTTTGTAAAGTACGTTTCTCGTATTTAAAAATAATTTTTAAAAAATTTCGACAGCGACTCCTCTATTTGTACGCCTACCCATCGAAACATAATCGACGTCAATATCCAACAAATCACAATCCACAATTCGCATTTCGATACAATTTGTAACACAATCATTTATTTAGTTTTGAAAATAATTTATACGAATCATTTTATTTATTTATAACTTTAGGACATAGAATCAATTCATCACTGTCCACCGTCCGCTCGTAAAAATTGCAACACGTAATAACTTGTTTTCTGAAAAACCAACACGTGTCCTATTGGGATAATTACGAAGATTCTAAGGCTCGGTTTATTCCGAAATTCGATTTTAGCGAACCAAGTCACACTTAAAAAAATTCAGAAAATCATGAAAATAGTCTTAAAATGTGTTAAATATCCCGAAGTTAACTAAAACTTAAATTCCAAAATTCTAAAACCATTTCTGAAACGTAGTTCGTACCCGCATTTAGCAATTAAACGAAACTACGTAAGGGTGAATTTAATCAGGAAAATTCCCAAAATAATTTTAAAATTCTTAGAATATTATAAACTTCATAAAATATGAGTTTCATAATTTTTGAAGAATCCTAGCATTAATTACGGATTTTACAAATAAATATAATCAGAAAATCATTTAAAGATAAATAAATAATGAAATATTGATTTCTCAATTTTATAAAATCCTAAAAATATTTATTAAAATTATAAAATCATAAAAACAATTTTAGAGACAATCCAAATATTTATGAAAAGAAAACTGTAATAAAATTACTTTTAAAAGCGAAAAAAACTATAAAACTCAATAATTTAGTACACAATTCAATCATATACACCAATAAATCACACATAAATAATAAGAACCAACATACAGCTGTCAAAACCAATACACATATTTTATACAATTAATTATTCAATAATTACACTTTTAAGATAATACAAAATATACGAGTCGTTATATCCCCCCCCTTAAAAAGATTTTGTTCCCAGTATCTGACTCAACTAAATAGATGAAGATATTTATCAAGCATGATTATATCTTTTTGATGCAAATCCGTATTCTTTCTCTGTCTATCCCGGGCTGCTTCTAACTTCTTCCGAGTCAATACCACTGCATCTTTGGTCTGATGAACCAGCTTAGGACCTAACATTTTCTTCTCTCTTAATGCATCCCAATACAATGGTGATCTACACTTGCATCCATACAAAGCTTCATAAGGAGGCATTCCGGTGCTAGCATGATAGTTATTGTTGTACGAGAATTCAATTAAAGGTAAGTGTTCGTCCCAATTTCTCTTAAAATCCAAAGCACAAACTCTTAACATATCTTCTATGGTCTGGATTATTCTCTCACTTTGACCGTCCATCTGAGGATGGTAGGCGGTACTCATATTCAGCTTGGTTCCTAGATATTCTTGGAACTTGGTCCAAAACCTTGAATTGAATCTCGGTCTCGATCTGATATAATGGACACAGGAACTCCATGCTTGGTCACTATCTCATCCAAATACAACCTAACTAGCTTTTCCAAATAATACCTTTCATTGATCGGGAGGAAATGTGCAGACATTGTCAATCTGTCAATGATTACCCAAATAGCGTCGTGATTAGCTCTCGTCTTTGGCAATCCTACTACAAAATCCATTGCAATCTCTTCCCACTTTCACTGGGGAATCTCCAAAGGTTGTAATGATCCACTTGGCCTTTGATGTTCTTCTTTTACCATCTGGCACACGTGACATTTACTAACCCAATTTGCAATATCCTTCTTCATTCCTGGCCACCAGATTTTTTTTTCAAATCTTGGTACATCTTAGTGCTCCTAGGGTGGATAGAAAACCGAGAGTTGTGCGCTTCGTGTAACATTTCATTCTTCAATTCCGTGACATTGGGAATCCAAATTATGGAAGAGAATATAAACATACCTTTGCTATCCTTTTGGCTACGCAATTCTTCTCCTGTCAGAGTGTCCAATAAAGGAATTTACGGATGAGCGGAAGCATGATATAACAATTATTCCATAAAACCATATATCGCACATATAGAACAACATATAAAATCAAGGGAGCGGAGGAATCGTAATCATACCTTGAAAATCGAAGTTTTATAACAATGGATGCTAGTAGTTGCTCCTCAGAGTGTGAAGCACTCTACTGGTATCCACCAAGAATAATCGTTCGATGAAGCTTTTATAAAGATGAAGCTTTACAAAAGTGGTTACCTTTTCTTTTTGAGAGAGAGATGAAGAAGAAGGAGAGGGTGGCAACTAAGTTTTCACAAAAACACAAGTGCATACCAAAACCCTTCGCATCTCATTCTTTATATAGGGCTCACTAGGTTTTCATATAATTAATATATCAATATATATTATTATATAAATCCCACACTTTATCTTATAAAATGTTTAAATAATAATTAAAACTATTTTAATCATTATTAGTTTTCTAAACTCTTTATAAAACAACCTGCTCTCTCAAAATACCTTCATCAATAAATTAATCTTTTTATGGTGTGACCCTGTAGGTTCAATATTAAGCCGGTAGTAGAAATAAATATTAATAAACCTTCTATTTATTATTTATATGAATTCTAAAATTCATTAAATATAATTAACTGATTAATTATATTTATTCTACATCGTGAGTGATGCTTCTCAACATATCGCGACTATCTGGATAAGATGAATTCACTGCTTAGAATACCAAGAACCTGTCAGTGACTAGTTACCGTACAATAAATTCCTTCTATCCTTACAATATCCTGATTAAATACAAGGCATGGATCTCGTGTTAGGCCTATTATATTTAATCATATGATTTCTTATTCATAATGCAAAGTTCATATTAATGCAAATTAGAAACTCCTTTCTAGTTTCATACACTCTGGCCAGAGATTCCAGAACTCGCACACTAAGAATAACATAGGATATTCTCTTCCTATACTGGAAGGGGTAGATCCTCTATGGAACTCTAGTTCTAGGATTATCATCAAGAATATAATAAAAATTTAACTCTAATTCTTTATGGATTTCATTAAGAAAAATTCTTAAAACCATACACGAAAGTTTAAGTTCACATATCATGGAACAACTTCCAATCATTAGATTTTACGATTATCATCAAGAACATAATAAAAATATGATCTAAAATCCAATTTTTCTAATAATCCCCCACAAATCCATACAGAAATGCGATCAGTTTTTTCATTATGACTTGTTTTTCAGAGTCAGTACGCTTCCGGGTTTGAACCCTCCTAAGTCCTCTACTTCAATGGCTACCGGATTCAGATGGAATGTTTCACCTTGAATCTTAATCCGTTTAGTATAACTATGTTCCATAGATGACGACAAGTCATATCCGTCGTAGACTGTTTAGAACTCTTCCAACTAATCGCACCACCATTCAGAGTAAACACGTACCCTGATATGGATTTGCTATTATCACTTTCTAGTTGAAAACTAGAGTCAGTATAACCCTCTATTTTCAACTCAGATGCACCAAAAACAAGAAAAATATCCTTAGTTCTTCGCAAGTACTTAAGGATGTTATTCACTGCTTTCCAGTGGTCTTCTCCTGGATCGGACTGATATCTGCTCGTCACACTAATTGAGTAAGCAACATCAGGCCTAGTACATAATATCACATACATGATAGATCCTATTGCTGAAGCATAAGGAATCTTACTCATATGCTCTCTTTCCTCAGGTGTCTTAAGAGCATCCTTTTGGAAAGGGATACTCCATGGCTCATCGGTATGAGACCTCTCTTGGAATTTTCCATGCTAAACCATTTAAGCACTTTCTCGATGTATATACCCTGGGTAAGACCTTTCATTCTTTTAGATATATCTCTATAGATCTTCATACCGAGAATGTAGGATTCTTATCCCAAGTCCTTCATAGTGAAGTTCTTTGATAGCCACACTTTAACTGATTGTAGCATCTGTATATCATTTCCTATAATAAGTATGTCATCCACATACAGTAGAAGAAATGTTACCGCGCTTCCACTAACCTTCTTGTAGACACATGGTTCATCTATATTTTTGATAAAACCAAACTCTTTGATTGTCTCAAAATGGATGTTTCATCTACGAGAAGCTTGCTTTAATCCATATATGGTTTGTAGCAGCTTACACACTAGGTGTTCATTCCCTTTGGAAACAAAACCCTCTAGATGTGTCATTTACACTTCCTCTTCAAGTTCCCCATTGAGAAAGGCCATTTTAACATCCATTTGCCAGATCTCATAGTCGTAGCAAGCAGCAATCGCAAGCAAAATCCAAATTGATTTCAATAGGGCTACCGGCGAAAAAGTTTCATCAAAGTCAATCCCTTGCCTTTGTCCGAATCCTTTTGCCACGAGCCTGGCCTTATAGGTCTCCACCTGGCCATCTGCTCCAATCTTTCTTTTGTATACCCATTTGCACCTAATAGGCTTTACATCCTCCGGTGCTTCAACCAAAGTCCATACTTGGTTGGCATACATAGATTCCATTTCGGATTTCATGGAACTCTGCCATTTCTCTGAGTCAATATTACTCATAGCCTCATTATAGGTCATAGGGTCGTCATCATCAATGAATGACAACTCATTGTCATTCTCAATGACAAGGCCATAATACCTTTCAGGTTGGTGAGACACTCTCCCTGACCTACGAATGGGCTGTTTCACAGAAGGTTGTTCAGTCTGAACAGGTGTTTCCTCTTGAACCGTAGTAGTTTATGCTTCTTGAACTTCATTAAGTTCTATTTTGCTCCCATCGTTTCCTTCAAGGATAAACTGTTTTTCCAAAAAGGTAGCATGGCTGGAGACAAATACCCTATGATCGGTGTAAAAGTAATACCCCAAAGTCTCTTTAGAATATCCCACAAATCTACATTTTATGAATCGAGATTCCAGCTTATCAGGGTCAACTTTCTTGACATAAGCTGGACATCCCCAAAACTTAGCGTGTTTAAGACTCGGTTTCCTTTCTTTCCATATCTCATATGGAGTTTGAGTAAGATTTGGAAGGCACCTTATTTAGTAAATATGTTGAGGTTTCCAATGCATAACCCCAAAGGAATACTGGAAGATCTGCATAGCTCCTCATGGACCGAACCATGTCTAACAAAGTTCGATTTCTCCTTTCAGATACCCCATTCAACTATGGAGTATATGGAGGAGTCCACTAAGAGACTATACCATTTTCTTTGAGATAATCTAGAAACTCTCCATTCAAGTATTCACCACCTCGATCTAATCAAAGGTTTTTAATATTATGTTTGGTTTGTTTCTCCACTTTATTCTTATATTTTTTGAACTTTTCAAAGGCTTCAGACTTGTGTTTCATCAAATACACATATCCTAATCTAGATCGATCATCTATAAAAGTAATGAAGTATGAAAATCCACCCATGGCTTGCATAGACATTGGTCCACATACATCTGTGTGTACCAATCCTATAAAATCTTCATCCCTCTCTCCATGTCCACTAAATGGAGATTTGGTCATTTTACCCAATAGACAAGACTCGCATGTAGGATATTATTCAAAATCAAAGGGGTCAAGTAACCCTTCCTTCTGCAATGTCCGCAGTCTATTTTCACTAATATGACCAAGTCTGCAGTGCCATATATAGGTAAGAATTTCATCATCCCTTTTCCTTTTATTAGAATGTTCAATTTATAGTAAATTATGCTCTACCTCACATACATACAGACCATTATTTAAAATATCACTGCCATAAAGAACGTTATCTCTAAGAATTGAACATTTATTATTCTGAATAACAAACAAAAATCCATCCAAGTCTAACATGGGAATAGAAATAATATTCCTCACAATCGAGGGATAAAAATAACAATTATTGAAAACAATTGTCTTGCCCGTAGGCATATGTAAATCAAATGATCCTACAGTTTCAGCAGCAACTCTTGCTCAATTTCCCATCCGTAGAATCACCTCATCTTTCTAGAGAGTCCTACTTCTCCTTAGTCCCTGCAACGAATTGCAAATGTGAGAACCACAGGCGGTATCTAATACCCAAGTAGAAATTTGACTTAGTGACATATTCACTTCAATCATGAATATACCTGAATTAGAAGCGGCAGTCTCACTACCCTTCTTCTTCTTCAATTCTGCAAGGTAAACCTTGCAGTTCCTCTTCCAGTGCCCCACCTTGTTATAGTGGAAGCAAACAACTTTGCTCTTGGGGTCTTCCGCTTTTGGTGGAATCGGCTTTTTCTCACTTACTTTCTTCTTCTTCTTGGGAGGGTTCCTCTTCCTTTTCTTAGGATTAGAACCTTCACCAATTAGAAGAGCAGAACTCTTCTTAAAGGGAAAATTTGATTCCGCAGTCTTCAACATGTTGTGGAGTTCAGCAGGGATGACGTCTAGCTTATTCATGTGAAATTTCACAACAAACTGCAAAAACGAACCCGGGAGTGATTGCAAGACCAAGTCTTGAGTCAGCTCCCCATCCATGGAAAAACCAAATTGTCCAAGACGTTCAATCAAATTGATCATCTCAAGTACATGGTCATTCACAGATGATCCCTCATACATTCTACATCCAAACAGCTCCTTCGATATCTCATATCGAGTTGTCCTCCCTGCACATCATACAACTCTTGTAGATGCGTTAGGATAATGTGAGCATCCATATGCTCATGCTGCTTCTATAGCTCAATGTCCATGAAAGCTAGCATGATACATTGATCAACATTTGCATCATCTCTCCACTTACAATACACAACATGTTCATCATTATATGCATCGTCAGCAGGTTCAACAGGCTTAGGTGAGTCAAGCACATATTCCAGCTTCTCAACCCTGAGAACAATTCTCAAGTTTCGAAGCCAGTCAGCAAAATTAGGACCAGTCAATTTGTGGGCATCTAGTATACTCCGGAGTGATAGTGCAGAAGACATAACGTATATAGTAAATCTGTAAATGATAAACACATAACAACACTTAGCAAATATTCAATTACATTTCAAAATACTATATGAATCGGGTCTTTATTCATAAGTGGCTCCCACTAGTTTATCTAATTTATACAACCCCCTAAGTGAAAAATTAAGCATTCATAATGCTAGTGGGAATAGGGATCCTACATTCCATCACACAACCTCGGCCGTAGCATGAAACGCCATGTGATGTTCAATAGGCAGACAACTCTTGTCAATTACATCTTATGTTTTTCCCTAATAAAAATTTAGACTCTCGAATAATTTGAGTCACGACTGTAGCACGACAAACTCAATATTCTAAGTCAAGTCTAACCCAACATTTCATACAATTGAATCAGTCTCTAACGACCCACGACTGTAGCATGTTACGACCATTAGATTCTAATTCATTGTATACATCTCTATGCAATAGATAGGTATTTCTTATTTCAAAATCAAAGCCCTCGGCTGTAGCACGAAACGACAATGATTTAAAAATGAGAACTATTTTCTACCATGTTGGAAGGCTATGACCGACACAAGCCCGTTGTGTCATTGACCAATTAGTACTTGATATTATTTAATTTTAGAGGGATTATTTTATGTTACAAACATAATCATATTATAAAGAGATTCTTCCTTTTAAATTAAATATTTCAAATCTATAATCGATAATTGGATAATTCCCAGATCGGGGGGGAACATTGTCAAGAGGCGTCACTTAATACCCCTTTCTTACAGATCGGAATCCGCTTTTGACAGAATCATCCTTTCTCTCAATATTAAAAATTCATATTTAATTACGTGTTTCATAAACACAAGAATCTCATAATTGTATTCATAATATTATTATTAAGGCAAGAAATGATTCCTATTCTAGATTTTCTAGAGTACGCCTTATTTTGATTTAAGTTCACCTAAATCTATCATCGCATGGTAAACATAGGCATATATCTCATATATAAAAATAAATAAATAAACAAGTAAGCATGCAAGTAATATCATGTCACACATTGATATATATTAATGTATGGATTTATTATAGTATTTAAAAGCAATTAAAACAAGCTTTAAAACACATCCGGGAATATAAACAGTTCAAAACTATTATATAAATCCCAAAACAAAACTGACGAATTCATTTATTGTAGTATTAATAATAATAATAATTATTATTATTATCATTATTGGCCCCTTTTGTAACTGTTATTGCATTTATGTCCCAAACAAAAAACTAACAAATTCATTTACTGTAGCAACAATTACAAGGTCAGCCAATGGATGGAAGCAAATATTAAATACATATTTATTCACATGCATAATTATTTTATGAATTTTAATTAAAAATAATTTAAAAAAAGATTCATAACAAATAATATACATATCGCAAAATTATGAATAACAATACCTAGATGATCTAGAACACTTGTAGAACCTAGATTAGTGGTCAAAATCCAATGCAAAAATTATTTCGAATTAACTCATAATTAAATCTAAATAAACTTGCAAAAATCATAATAAATCCATACATGCATAAAAAAATCTGATTTTTTAAATGAATCTCTATATGCAGAACCTGGCTCTGATGTCAATGAAGGAATTTACGGACGAGCGGAAGCATGATATAACAATTATTCTGTAAAACCATGTATCGCACATATAGAAAAATATATAAAATCAAGGGAGCGGAGGAATCGTAATCATACCTTGAAAATCGAAACTTTATAACAATGAATGCTAGTAGTTGCTCCTCAGACTGTGAAACACTCTACTGGTATCCACCAAGAATAATCCTTCGATGAAGCTTTTATAAAGATGAAGCTTCATAAAAGTGGTGCCCTTTTCTTTTTGAGAGAGAGAGAGATGAAGAAGAAGGAGAGGGTGGCAACTAAGTTTTCACAAAAATACAAGTGCATACAAAAACCCTTCTCATCTCATTCTTTATATAGGGCTCACTAGGTTTTTGTATAATTAATATATCAATATATATTATTATATAAATCCCACACTTTATCTTATAAAATGTTTAAATAATAATTAAAACTATTTTAATCATTATTATTTTTCTAAACTCTTTAGAAAACAACTTGCTCTCTCTAAATACCTTCATCAATAAATTAATCTTTTTATGGTGTGACCTTGTAGGTTCAATATTAAGCCGGTAGTAGAAATAAATAATAATAAACCTTCTATTTATTATTTATATGAATTCTAAAATTTATTAAATATAATTAACTGATTAATTATATTTATTCTACATCGTGAGTGATGCTTCTCAACGTATCGCGATTATCCGGATAATATGAATTCACTGCTCAGAATACCAAGAACCTGTCAGTGACTAGTTACCGTACAATGAATTCCTTCTACCCTTATAATATCCTGATTAAATACAAGCATGGATCTCGTGTCAGACCTATCAAATTTAATCATGATTTCTTATTCATAATGCAAAGTTAATGTTAATGCAAATTAGAAACTCCTTTCTAATTTCATACACTCTGGCCAGAGATTCCAGAACTCGCATACTAAGAATAATATAGGATATTTTCTTCCTATACTGGAAGGGGTAGATCCTCTATTAATGTTAACTATCTCCATACACAAATCCTTATGCCCAGAATAGACTTAATGGATGTCCTATAGACTAAGGACTAAACCAAAGCACAGTTCATTATATACAAGATAACTTTAACGATCTCAAGTCTAAGGACACTTTTACAACTATCACTCAGTGAATAACTATTGACACAACAGTAATCTCTATTAGTTGTCCAACTTATCGAGTCATGTTCAGTGAACTTATTCCCTAATAAGCACCTACATACTAGCTATAGTATCACCACACAAATGCCTATGAGAACAGACATCCTCTTGAAGGGAGCAAGCATAGTATGTAACAATCTTTGCGTATTCACTAAGTTCCGATTAGTTATCCTATTATTAGGAACTGTTTAAGTCTAAAGTATCATCTTCTAGATCTCACTATTACAATCTCATTATAATTCTAGATGCTTTACTCTAAACTATGGAACATCTTATTCAAAACATTTTAAATAGATGAAGCCCATAATAAAACCAAAACAAGCCTTTTATTAATACTAATAAAATCAAATAAGAATACAAGAAAGTTCTTCCTAACTCATCATACATGATTAAATTTAGGACAAGCACTTTCATCCAATTCTTGTTCCATAACTCCCTCTTGACATCTTTTGATATTTTCCATCAATGCTGGCTGGAAGGTGATCTCGTACAGTTGCTCCTTACTTTCTCTTGGTACTCGAACTTCAATTTCCATCTTTTCCAAGTCTCATGCTAGCTCGTCTACAATCTGAACCATATTCAACTTCTCTTTTCTGCTCAAGACATCCGCCACCACATTGGCCTTACATGGGTGATAGTTAATGGAACAGTCATAGTCCTTGATTAAATCCAACCATCTTCTCTGTCTCATGTTCAAATTCTTCTGAGTGAATATATACTTTAAGATCTTGTGATCCGTGTAAATATCACACTTTTCTCCATACAAATAGTGTTGCCATAATTTTAAAGCAAAAACTATAGATGCCAATTCAAGATCATGGATCGGATAATTCTGCTCATGAGGTTTTAATTGTCTGGATGCATAAATGATGACTTTGTCGTGTTGCATTAGTACACAACCTAAACCCTTTAAAGAAGCGTCGCTATAAATCACAAAGATTCCCGACTCATCTGGCAATGCTAATACTGAAGATGACACTAGTCTCTTCTTTAGTTCCTGGAAGCTTTCTTCACACTTATCTGTCCAAATGAATCTATGATTCTTCATGGTTAGCTTGGTTAATGGAGATGCGATTTTAGAGAAATCCTTCACAAATCTTCGGAAATATCCTGCTAGCCCAAGAAAACTTCTCAACTCCGTCGGAGTCTTTGGTTGCTCCCACTTGGATACGGCTTCAATATTTATAGGGTTTACCTTAATACCTTCCTGGCTTACCATATTTCCAAGAAACTGTACCTCTATCAACCAAAACTCACACTTGGAAAATTTCGCATACAGTTGCTTTTCTCTTAACCTTTGAAGGGAAATCCTTAAGTGCGTTGCATGATCTTCTGGAGTCTTTGAATAAATGAGGATGTCATCAATAAATACAATAACAAACTTATCCAAGTACTCTTTATACACCCGGTTCATTAAATCCATAAAAGTCGATGGTGTATTGGTGAATCCAAATGACATCACTAAGAACTCGTAATGGCCATACCTTGTTCTGAATGCAGTCTTGGGTATATCTCCAATTGGTGATAGCCAGATCTTAAGTCAATCTTTGAAAAACAACATGCTCCTATCAGCTGGTCAAACAAATTGTCAATCCTCGGCAAAAGATACTTGTTCTTTATCGTCAACTTGTTCAGCTCTCTATAATCAATGCATAACCACATACTTCCATCCTTCTTCTTTACGAATAACACTGGAGCACCCCACAGAGAAACGCTTGTTTGGATGACTCCTTTATCTAACAGTTCCTGAAGTTACTTGGCCAATTCCTTTATTTCCATTGCAGCCATTCGATATTGAGCTTTAGAAACTGGTTCGGCTCCTGGTATCAAATCAATGGAGATCTCTATTTCTCGATCAGGTGGTAATCCTGGGAATTCTTCCGTAAAGACATTGGGATAATCTCTTACTATGGGAATCTCATCGAGAGTAGGGGTCTCTTTCTTAGTATCCACCACATGAGCTAAATATGCTTCACATCCTTGACGCAACAATTTCTTTTCTTGCAGTACTGAAAGAAACTTCTTATCCTACTTCTGTCCTTGATAACTTATCCTTACATTATCTGTTGTATACATAACAGCTCTCTTTTTCTTGCAGTCAATATTTTCCTTATATAGAGACAACCAATCCATGCCTACAATAACGTTGAATTCTCCTAACTCAAAAGATATTAGGTCGACAGGAAAAGAATTAGCTGAAATCTCTATGGAGCACTTAGAACATAATTGACTTACTGGTACTTTATCCTGATTAGCCACCTCTATGGTCCAAGGTTCATCTAAGTCTTCCAACATTAATAACATATTATTGACACAGTTTATGGATATAAAATATTTGGATGCTCCCGAATCAAATAAAACGTTAACATGTATGAAATTAAGAGAAAGCGTACCTGCAACTACTTCGGAATCCTGAGCCGGAGATTTCTTAGTCAATTTAAAAGTTCTAGCTCTAGCGGTACTTGTTGCTGGTCCTTGGGACACACTTCTTCCTACACTGCCCTGGTTAATTGATCTGCAATTCCTAGAAATATGCCTCACTTTTCCGCATCTGAAACAGGTTACTCCTTGGTTCTCAAATTTGCACTCAGTGGAATAATGACCCTTCTGGCCACACTTGAAATAGTTGACATTCTCTTTGTACTGACCACTGTGCTTATTTCCGCATGTCTTGCAGTCGATCATTGGCTTGTTGAACTTTGTCGGAGTAGAACTAAGTGAGGTAGTACTGGGCCTAGCTTGCGGGAAATTCCATCTCCTAAACTTCATGTCTTTATTATTTCCAAACCGGCGCTGAAACTTCTGCCTTAATCCTTCTTGTTCTGACCTTGCAAGTCCACCTTCAAATTTTCTTTTCTTCTCACCTTTCTCCTTAGCAGCTAAGCTCTGGTCACTTTTTATTACTAAGGCAGCTTGAACTACCGAAGTATACGTCTTGATTTGTAGAGCTACAACTCCACTCCTAATCTCTGGCTTCAATCCTTGTTGAAACCACTCCGCTCTCTGAGCTTCTAAACTCACATACTCTGGTGTTATACGAGCCAACTCCGTGAACTTGGCTTCGTACTCCATGACACTTCTGTCTCCTTGCTTCAACTCTAAAAACTCCATCTCCATCTGACTCTGGAGACAATCTGGAAATATTTTTCTAAGAACAATTTTGTGAATTGGGTCCAGGGAATAGGACCTTCTCCTTCCAACACTCGCGTAGACTCCCACCAATAGTTTGAGTCATTTTTTAGAAAATAACTAGCATAATCTGTCTTTAAATCCTCACTCACCTTGGTGAGTGCAAAAGCCTTCTCCATTTCCTTCAACTAGATCCTGGCAGGAACATGATCTACTTCACTTTAAGTTATGGGGGTTTCACAGCCTGAAATGACTTAAAATTAACAGCTTGGGTTTCCCCCTCATCTGGTGCTGCTGTTAGATCTGCATCTGCTGTTGTTGGATTTTCAGTTGTTATTGTATGAGCTGTTGTTGTTATTGTTGCAGAAATTGTTGTTGCTGCTACTAGAATTGTTGTTGCTGCTGGACCAGCTGAGTAGACTACTGACGCAACGAATCTATCAATTCACTGATAGAGGGATCCCCAGTAGATCCGTTGTTGGGTTGAGAATTCTTTTTAAGTGGCATTCTCCTGAAACATAGCAGTCATATATAAGAAAATGGATTGCTCCAACAAATTATACATATGTATCAGGAGAGTGTTGCCACTAAGACAATATCCTCATCCTCAGTTAATTGGATCCATCTTGAGTAAATGATTATATTCTAGAAATGCCAGCAATAGAAGCAACAATAATAGTAGCAACAATAATAACAACACACAAGTATATATGAAAACTGAACAACATAATAGAGCAACTACTATATAACAAGCAACAGAAATCCAACTGATACAACTAATATCCAACAACCATCTGAGTACACAATAAAATTAGCTGTCATAACAGCCTCCACCTACTACAAACTACAATAACATAATGTACATATATAAAGAAAATAACTATAGAACTCCTAAAAACCAACTCTGAGCTCTGTCTATCATTGCTGCCCCTCTGCTCTAACCACTACCACTACCACTGCCACCAATAGAGCCTAACTCGAACACCATCCAGTTAACCAGGTCCTATAGTACTGAATGGCCCTAAACTTTGAGCTAATAAAAGGGTCAATAGACCTAGCTCGCTCCACAGAAGTCTGAGTCAAAGTCCTCACTCAGGCCTAAATATCAGGTGAAGCGACAGGGATGCCCTGAAAAGGTACAACTGGCACTCAATTGAGGTATGCGGCCAGCTCCGGGCTCTGCTCTCTAATGAAAGACATGTTCACCTTCTGGTGAACATGATAGAGAATCGGGAAAGAGGTACTTGAAGGAGCAATAGGAGGAACCGGAGGTCTAGAGGGAGAAGAACTGGGTCCACAGCCTGGTGGGCAATCCCTAACAGCATATACCGACCTCTGTACCCAATGAGGACGGGCACTAGGTCCTGACATACCTCTCAGTGCAAATGGAGGAACTGGTGGGGGAGCCAAATAAGTCTCCTCGGCTACAACGTTTAAGGTCCTCTCAGAGTCTGAACTGTCTGAGTCTGATCTGTTCTCCCGGGATAGAGAACTAGAGATCACTATGGGCCACTACCAACAAGATAAATATACAAAAAGACATAACAAGGTTAAGGCAGTTCTATCAAAACATCAATAGGTTCCAGGATAACGCCGTCAGAACCCTCGACTGACTCCAAGGTTTGCACCTCTACATAAGTTGGTGACTCACACCTTAAGATACAGTTTCTATACTTTTTTTTACGCAATCCCTAACCTGAATCAGGGACTTGAACCTGTAGCTCTGATACCAACTGTGACGGCCTCGGCCCTGGGGTCAGGAGTTGACGTCACCAAACATGACAAACAAAAATATAAACTACAAGATTATTATTAATATTATACTAACACGACCCCAAACTAAGATCCGATCTGGGTTCAAGTATGATTCAAGTTACTCATTATTACAAACCATTTATTCAAAAAGTCTGACACACTAAACTTATTTAGCAACTCATAAAACCGCACATGGTCTGATACTAACTACCTCTGAGGAGCCAGGTCCGGAAGGGGCTGGGATACGGTTCTACCAAGGTCTGACTGGTCTTCTAGGCATTTGCGATATATATATATATGTATATATATATATAAAAGGTTGCAAGGGTGAGCATAATCGCTCAGCAGTACCAACATATGAATATTACGATAAAAACAATAAAGTAAACAGTTATAGGAACATAACTATAAATCAACATGAAATCCAAAATCTGCAAATCATTCGAACAACAGTAAATAAAAGAAACTAGATAACCCTGTCTAGCATCCTCTTAATAAAACAAACGTAGTTGTGTGCTGTGTAAGTACCAGAGTCCAATTTTAGCATGTTATTCGCATTTGTTATTAAACTGTATCAATCACTTATTCCCTTATGGGAATCTCAAAGCCAAATCAAATACGTAATGGATCTGTGAAGACAGCTGATCAGGCTATCAACACCAGACGGCTCCAACTGCCATCCCATACGCCTGTTCCGAAACTCAGAGACTAGCTAGGTCTCTGACCTGCTGGACTAATCGGTTATGTAATGCGCACAACCAAATTAGCCTCTTACGTAACCTCATTAGGCCACTCTGCCCCCTATGTATCCCATATCTGATCGTTTTATCCAATTTTCAAAACACTTGTACCTATCTTATTTTAAAACCATTCATTTATCAGGACATATAAAACTCGTACACACATTATTTTTATTCAAGATAGGTACCTTTCGAAGTTACTTTTCCCCAAAACAGGTTTAAAACAATTACTTATAACTATATGGGATACGTAACTTAAAACGGTTTTGTTCATGTACGAGAATAAAACAACAGTTTATTCTTATGTACTGAACCATAAAAGAATGGTCGGGGGTACTTGCCTTGCAACGCTTTACGGAAACCCTAAGTAGCTTTTACGCTGACTTCGGTCCTGGCGAGACTTGACTGAGATCTACAGTAATAGAATACCCTAATTAGTTATACCGACATGCTTAATATCCTCGATATAGTAACCCAATTTGATAACCCGAATCATATAATGGATATACACATAATCACGTAATCACAATTCATATAGGGGTAAAACGCTTTATTTTGTAAAGTACGTTTCTCGTATTTAAAAATAATTTTAAGAAAATTTTGACAGCGACTCCTCTATTTGTACGCCTACCCGTCGAAACATAATTGACGTCAATATCCAACAAATCACAATCCACAATTCGCATTTCAATACGACTCGTAAAACAATCATTTATTTAGTTTCAAAAATAGTTTATACGAATCATTTTATTTATTTATAAATTTAGGACACAGAATCAATTCATCACCGTCCACCGTCCGCTCGTAAAAATTCATCGCCGTCGATGGCAAAATTTTAGGAGCACCCAATTATTTGGGTTCCAACATAAAAATCTCACTGATTAAAATTTATTTCCCGTAAAGAAATATTCATATCACGAATGTTAGGTCACACACACACTGTAGAGGGGGGTGAATACAGTGTATAGTACACTCAAATCGAACTTAAAGAACTTAAGTAACAGAAAACAAACTTTATTGAAACAATAAACTCTGTTATAATATGAAACTGTTACCTCTCAGTGATGAACAAATATCACGAGAGCTGTTAGGGTTATATAGAATAATAACTTCGATAATGATAACACTTATAGTGTAAACCCTATGCCTGTGTTTATATACTACACAGTTACAAGATAATCGCTAATTGATATGGAATATAATTCTGCTTCCTAAAATATATCAATCAGATATCTTCTATTCCAAGTATTCCATTCTTCACGGAATTCCTTCTTCATGCATATCTCTTCTTATGTTTATCTCGATCTTCTTTCCTTTAATCAGCTACTGTCCTTATCTGATTGTCCTTCAGCACTTAAGTTCTGATATCTATCTTCTGATGATTATCTCCTGATAATACAAGTACTGATATCCTTATGTCCTGACTTCCAGTATAAGTACTGATCAACAGTTAAGTACTGATCTATCCTGTTCACACAAGATCTGAAAGCTAAACATAAAACATATTAGCCATGACATTATCAAATATATCTAACAATCTCCCTCAACTTGTAAATTAACAAAATATACAAGTTAAACAGATATTTGATGATGTCAAAAACATTAAGTACAAATGCATGAGAAATAGACTAGATAACTACAACTTACAGTCCTTAAAGTTTTACCAATTTCAACTTCTGATAACAACTTCAATCTGTATAAATATCAGAATTTAAGCAGTTGTAGATCTTCGACTTGGCTTCATCATCTTCTGATCTCTCTGATGTCAGGAGTTGTTCTGAGATAGTTCTTCAACAAACATTTCTCAGCATATCTTAGTTCATCAATCATTCTCCTTTTAACACATTTAAGCTCTGCAGTATCTTCACCAGTTTGAAAGATTGCAGCTCTGAGATCATTAAACTTTGCTTTCCTTAACTCCTGATCTAGTCTTATAACATAAGCTTTGTCAGATTCAAGATTGAATTCAAGTCCCTTAATACCAAGATACGTTCTGATCTGTGCAGTATTAGGCTTCATATCAACAATATCACCATTGTGATCTCTGTACTTTGGAACATATCTGCTGTCAGACTTAACAGAATAAAGCCTTTTTAGTCTCTGAATCTGTTCTTTTAAGTAGTTTGCAGCAGTCTCTGTTATTCTGTCATCCACTTGAAGTAAGAAAAGTACATGCTCCAATTCTTCAAAATACTTCAAAGGAATGGCATTTTGTTTTATATGATAAACCCTACCATCTGTCATGAAATACAACATGATGTATTCTTTAGAGTAGGTATGGTAAACCATCTGTACAGATTCAAGTTGATTCAATCTCTCAGGAGTTGCTCCAATACCTGGTTCACTCAAGGAAGTTGGATCATCGGTAGTGTTGTGTACTCTTCTTTCATCAGCACTTCCCAATCCAGTTTTATCTCTAGCTTCCTTTCCAGTAACTACTCTTGCTTCAAAACCACTTGGAGTAGTCTTCAAAGATTGAGTCTGTTTTGCTTTAGTGAATCCTGGTAGGAGTGTTTTTGATCTATTTTCTGATATCAAGTTAACTTGAGCACTGTTAGAGGTTACTTGCTTCTTCTGAATATCAGAACTTACAATTTCTTGACTCTGAACAACTTGAGCCATGTCAGAGGTTGTTTTAAGAACTTTTCTTGAAGTCAGAGCAAGATCATCTTTTCCATCAGTAATTTCTTCTTCCTCAGGAGGTACATAAGGCTTGATAGGTTCACCAACCTTTTCTTTACCCTTGGATCTTGGATCTATCTGTGGTTGTGATCTAGCCAAAGTTTCTTCAGTATGTATCCTTTCTTTGATCACAATGCCTTTAGGTTTTGGAAGTAACTTTTTATCAGAAGCTTCAGATTTAGATGTGACTTTCTCTGATTTAAGTCTGGCTTCTTCTTCCTTTAAACTTTCCAAGTCCATCCCTGGATTTTCTTGAAGAAATAACTGTCTGGACATTTCCTCATCAAGATCTAGAAGTTCATCAGAACTTATCCTTTTAACAACAGCAGAACTTATTCCTTTCCCAGTATCAGAACTTGTTCTGTGACTAGCTTGTCTTGATGTAAACCTTCTACCTTGACTATGACCACTACCCATTCCAGAGGTTCCTTGGTCATCTTTTCCATCATCCTTTCCTTGCAGTGTCTTGTTGGTTTTGCATTTGGACTTAATTACCTTCTCCCCCTTTTTGGCATCAGCAGGTAATAAAAGAGAGATAAGTAGTTCCACTGAGGTCTGGATTTCAGTAAGTTGCGATTGCCGAGAAGCTTGATTTATCAGAATTTGATCAATCTGAGCTTGTTGCTTCTCTTGAGTTTTCTCAATATAAGAAACCCTGTCAATGGTAGGTTGGAAGAACTTTTTCTTATCAATTTTCCAAACTTGTTCCTGTTTGATAAAGTTCTCCTGAATCTTGTGTAGCTCTGCATGAGTGTTGGAATGAAGACCTTGTAGATGTTTAGTACTCAATGCAGTGACTCTAAGCTGGGTTTTAAAATCATCAGAATGTAACATTTCATCAGCTTTAGTCAAGTGCTCAGCAAGATGTAAAGCATTTGGAACACATGAAACTGAGTTCCATTCCTTAGTCCACTCCTGACCTGTAGGAGTTTCACTCCAAGGTACTGGTGTATCCCTGATAACAAACTCCTTTACCAGTTCAGACTTAGGAAGAGTCAGTGGAGGAGTATGTCCTGAAGGACCTGCTTCATCAGCATCTACAGTTGTAGCAGCCTCACCAGTATCTCCAACATTTGCAGCATCAGAACTTAGAGAATCAGTATCTTCTGATAAGACAACAGTGTGAATAGCAATGGAGGCTTCAGCATCCTCTAATTGCTGATCTGATACTAAGTTCTGATCAACAGCCATATCCTGATGCTTACCTAAAATCTGATCATCAGCATCTTGATGCAGAGAAGTTGTTGGTGATAACTCAGGAGTTTGAACAGCATCAGTAACAGGTGTTGTGGAAGGATTATTTGCTGTTGGAGCTTCTAAGAAAAGTATTTCAGGCACAACCAGGTTCTGAATATCAATTTTAGCACTTGTGCCTGGATCAACAAGAGACACAGAAGGTGAATTAGCCTTGTCAGATACAGCTTCCTGAGATGGAGTTGATGGAGAAGAAGTGACTGGAGCAAATTCCTTGTCTTGTGAGATCAGAGATTCCTGATCCCCTTCCTTAGCTGCTTCCTCCTCATCATCTGAAACTGGCCTTTGTGCCCTCTGTTTCTTGTACTTCCTTGTTGATTTGGATTCCTTGGGAGTTTCAGGAACTGTCATACGTCTAAGCCTCTTGATAAGCCTAGAACCCCCAATTGCAGAATCCTTCTGAGAAGTTGCCTTCTCAGCTTCATAAATCACAGGTTCTGAAGAAGGAATCTGATCCTCAGAATCTGATTCATCTCTCAAAGTAATTCTCCTCCTCTTTTGAGGTTTTTGAGGAACAGTCTTTGTTCTCTTTGGCTTAGAGGATGTAGGCTTCATAATAGGTGCTGAAGAAGAAGGTTGAGCAGTCTGTGAAGTGGAGAGATTGGATTTGAGATAAGTTCTGAGGGTAGGTTGAGTAGAATGAGAGGTAGGTACTGAGGTTGATGGATTTTGGTTATGGTGAGTTGGTTGAACATTTGAGTAAACAGATTTGTAAGTAGCAGGATCAGCATTTACCAGAATCTCTTTCACAGACTGAGGGATCTGTAATTGTCTCACCATTGATTTCTTTGTGTCAGCATTTATCAGGTCATTAAAGTACCTTTTTGCAACCTTAAAAGGTGGGGTTTGAGTGCTGACTAACTGGGGTTCATCAGTACAGTAAGTGTAAATAAGTTGACAAAATCTAGCAAAATAAACAACATCTCTATCCTCTGTCATCCTATCCCCAATAAAACCAATTATTCCAGTTGCAAAATCAAAATGAGTTTGATGGATAATAGCATACCCTATGTGCTGACTCAGAATTGGGATAGCATCAAAATTTGAACATTTGTTCCCAAAAGCTTTGGTGATGCAATCAAAGAAGAAACTCCATTCTCTTCTGATATTAGCCCGTTTCAACTGTCCAAGTTTTGTCAGACTCTTTTCATATCCCAATTCAGCCATTAACTCCCGAAGGGCTGAGTCCTCTGGAACTGAGAAAGTACAATCCTCGGGAAGATGTAAAGCCCTGCGTACTGTACCAGGAGTGACTATAAAAGATGAATCACCCACTTGGAAGATAATACTGGGAGTTCCACGGTTACCACCATCATCAAAAATGCCAGTCCTCCAGAACCTCAGAACTTGTTGACTTGAAAATAATTCAGGCTGAGTTAAGGCGTACCCAACCTCACTATGTGCAAGAAGATCTTGCACAAAGTGCAATTCAGATGGAGCTTCAGCATGATCAAGAATTGCAGCATAGTTGTTTGGAACAAACTTAGCTCCATCAATGATTAAATCCTTTGGTGCCATGTGAAAAAATATAGAGTTAAGTATGCCTGATAGGTGTTTGATATAATATCTGTATGAAAACAACGGAAATAGTAAAGTGAAGGAGAGTAAAAGTAAGAAGAGAGATAGAAGATGAAGAAATTAAAAAGATTAAAGAAATCTTCTCTCTGCTGTACTTATACAAAAAAAAATATTACCGTTGGACACCTGTCAGACATGCAGTAATAACGGATAGTTACTGGGCTCGAGAAAACAGTAATCATGACTTACCCATTTGCCGAGTTTCAAGGAAAAACTGTTCCATTTATCAAGGGAAATAATTCAAATTTTAACCCGTTATCACTGATTGGATTATTTGTCACTGCAACATTAATATTCTGAAAATAAATCATGTTAAAAATGACCGAGATAATTTCGATGAATAAGTGCTGACAGAGAATCAGAACTTAAATAAAAACAAAATTTAAATGGTCATCAGAATATCAATCAGGATTTATCAACACAAGATAAAATAACTCAGAGACAAAATCTTGAAGTAAAAACAGTTTTCATTAATATATCAAGTCAATACATATATGAAATGGAAATTACATCAATACAAGATTTTCCCTAAGCTTCTAATCCTAACGTCAACAGCTTTAGTCCTAGCTAAGAAGCCTGACAAAGCTGAGGATGAAGAAGAACAGGAAGAAGATAAGATTAAATCATCTTCCTCTTCCTATCTTCGACGAACAAGATGGCGAGTCGTATGATTCGCTCTTGCTGACGGATAGCTTCCCGCCTTTCCTCCTCCAATCGCTCCAGATGGCGATGGTAGTCCATATAGAAGAATAGGAGGTGAGTTAGCACCTCCTGTGGGACAGAATCCCAGATCTCCTCAGGAATGGCTGTTACATGCCACTCCTGCTGCCAATCGGCACAACTTAGCTCCATTGTGAAGGTTTGGTTGTTCAAAAACATGTTGTATCGAACCATTGTGTTTTTGATAGAAGAAGGAGGATAAGTGTGTGAGAAGAATGAGATGGAAAGACTGATGTGAAGTGGTTGCTTATATATGCAAGAGAATGCCAAGAGACGCAAAGATATTTAATGCTGACAGGTAGAATTAATTCTACCTCATCTCCCTAGACTTTGAAAAAGAATAACAGTCATTGGAAAGAGGAAGCATGGTCTAGACCGCACAAGACACAAGAAACAGTGGACTGTTCAAGTACAAAACCATTAATCCTAATCATAGTGACTATTAATCTTCCACTTCAACATATTTGAGTACAAACTGAGACTGTTATCAAATTTTATTCAAAGATAATCCAAGTAAAGGATTAGACTGAGAAATCAAAACTTAGACCTATACCAGAACTTAACAGTCATCAGAACATAATTTCTTAACTCGAAAAAGGAATGCCCATCTTAGTAAATCCTCATACAAGTTCTGAGTTATGAACATCAAAACTTAATCATCAGAACGTGTAACTTAGAACTTGTCCTCAGAATTTGTGCAATAAGGACACACTGACTATTTATCGAAAATAACATAGACCACCACATAAATTTTCATCATTCAGATGGAGTGATTAGTGTGTGCATTAAGCTAAAAACAGACAAAGAGTAAAGTCTGATTCACTGCAGTACATCTTAGAAATAAGGCATAACTAAAATTTTGCTAAAGATCTGTCATTGTCCTGAAACCGACTGAAGAATGAGTTTATGCTTGAGTCCACCTCAACTATTTTGTGCTAATTTTATGCATCTTTTGAAATTCTATTGTACATTGGCTTCTCAGTGTAAGTGAGTCACGATTGTTTATCAGAATTTATGCTATTTTCAGAGTATTTCTCCAGTAATCATAGAGTGTGAAAAGTCACCAAGAAAATATTTTGCTTTTCTGATGCATATTTACTTAATACCAGCAATGCACTTGGGTCGTCCCTTCCACATTTTTACTCTAGATCGCAAAGGAGTACCTGATTTTATTCTTTGATCTTTTTGCTTTTTCTTTTGATAAGAGAGGTCTATCAGCACTTAGTGCATTCAGCAGTTTTACTAGTATCAGAACTTAACAGATGAGTAGCATTATTCTAATTTGTGACTTAGTAATAAGATATACAAAGTGAACTTAACTAAGCTCAATTATCAGAATTTGCTAGTGTCATAAGATTTCCACTGAAATAATTACTTCTTCCATGGAATCATTTGTTTATTGAAGACTACTAGGTCAGTATCTAGCACAGTTATCCTCATAGGATTGAATAATTACTTAAACAGACATATCACTTATCAGAGCTAAGAAACATATATCAGACAACAGTCAGTACTTAAAGACATGTATCAATTAAGCACAAAATATACAATGAGATTAATTCTGTAAATACTGAGCATAAAGTCTGATAACACATAACAAGACTAAGCAGATTTAGAGAAAGAACCTGAAACCATTCCAAGTTCATTTACCAATCTTGTAAAAGTAGCTTCACATAATGGTTTTATGAAGATATCTGCCAACTGTTGATCTGTGGGAACAAAATGCAATTCCACTGTACCTTCATCCACATGTTCCCTGATGAAGTGGTACCTGATGCTGATGTGCTTTGTCATAGAGTGTTGAACTGGATTACCTGTCATAGCAATAGCACTTTGATTATCACAGTAAATAGGGATTTTGAAATATGTTAACCCATAATCCAGTAACTGATTCTTCATCCAAAGAATCTGTGCACAACAGCTTCCTGCAGCAATATACTCTGCTTCTGCAGTTGATGTGGAAATTGACTTTTGTTTCTTGCTGTACCAAGAAACCAATCTGCCTCCAAGAAATTGGCAGCTTCCACTTGTGCTTTTCCTGTCAATTTTGTAACCTGCAAAATCTGCATCTGAGTAACCTATTAGTTTAAAATCTGATTCTCTAGGATACCATAATCCCAGAGCAGCTGTCCCTTTAAGATACTTAAAGATTCTTTTTACAGCTGTTAAGTGAGGTTCTCTTGGATCTGCTTGAAATCTTGCACAAAGACAGGTAGCATACATGATATCAGGTCTATTAGTAGTTAGATAGAGTAGAGAGCCAATCATACCTCTGTAGTCAGTAATATCTACTGATTTACCGGTATCCTTATCCAGTTTTGTTGCAGTGGCCATTGGAGTGGATGCACTTGAACAATCTTGCATTCCAAATTTCTTTAGCAAGTTTCTGGTGTACTTGGTTTGACAAATAAAAGTGCCTTCCTCATTCTGCTTGACTTGAAGGCCCAGAAAATAGCTAAGCTCCCCCATCATACTCATCTGATATCTTGACTGCATTAGTTTGGCAAACTTCTTGCAAAGTTTGTCATTTGTAGATCCAAAAATGATATCATCAACATAAATCTGGACCAGAAGTAAGTCATTTCCATGGTTGAGGTAGAACAGTGTTTTGTCTATTGTCCCTCTGTTGAATCCACTTTCCAGAAGAAACTGAGCTAAAGTCTCATACCATGCTCTAGGAGCTTGCTTAAGTCCATAAAGTGCTTTATCAAGCCTGTAGACATAATCTGGATGTTTGGTATCTACAAAACCTGGAGGTTGTTCAACATATACCTCTTCCTCCAATTCTCCATTGAGAAAAGCACGTTTCACATCCATTTGAAAGACAGTAAACTTTTTGTGAGCAGCATAAGCCAAAAATATCCTTATGGCTTCTAACCTAGCAACTGGTGCAAATGTTTCATCATAATCAATTCCCTCCTGTTGAGAGAATCCTTTTGCAACCAGACTTGCCTTATTCCTTGTAATTATGCCATCACTGTCAGTTTTGTTTCTGAATACCCACTTTGTACCAACAACAGATCTATTCTTTGGTCTTGGCACTAGGGTCCAGACTTTGTTTCTTTCAAATTCATTCAACTTTTACGACATTGCTTGCACCCAATCAGCATCTTGAAGATTTTCTTCTACTTTCTTTGGCTCAGTCTGAGAGAGAAAAGAATTGTATAGACACTCATTTGAAGTACATGTTCTAGTTCTGACACCTGCATCAGGATTTCCAATTATCAAATCAGGTGTATGTGATTTTGTCCACTTCCTTGCAGATGGAATGTTCTCTCTAGAACTGGATGCTCCCCCATGATCTATGCTATCTTCATTTTCATTTTCTGATGCTCCCCCTGAAACTATGCTCTCTGAGTTGGATTCTTCAGAATTAAGATTTTCAGCACTATCAGAACTTGATGAATCAGAACTTGAAGAGCCAGATGCATGTTCTGATGTTTCTTGAGATGTGGTAGGATCTTGAGTATGCTCCCCCTGCATAGGTGCATCTTCCTTTAACGTAGTCACCACAGTTTCAATAACATCAGAGTTTAATCCGTCAGAGTTTGTAGTGTCAGGACTTAGACTATCAGGTTTTTCAGTATCAGAATATGAGTCTTCATTTTCAAATCTCAGCTGATCATGGTCAACAAAATCTTTAAGACCAGTGATCTTCTTGTCATCAAAAGAGACATTGATAGATTCCATGACCACTTTTGTTCTCAAATTATAGACTCTGAAGGCTTTTGTGGAAAGTGGATATCCAACAAAGATTCCTTCATCAGCTTTTAGATCAAACTTTGATAGCTGTTCAGGATGAGTCTTGAGAACAAAACACTTGCATCCAAATACATGAAAATATTTCAGATTTGGCTTCTTTTTCTTCACCATCTCATATGGTGTTTTTCCATGCTTGTTAATGAGTGTTGCATTTTGAGTAAAACAAGCAGTCTGCACAGCTTCAGCCCAGAAATAGGTTGGAAGCTTTGCTTCTTCAAGCATTGTACGTGCAGCTTCAATGAGAGTTCTATTCTTCCTTTCAATAACTCCATTTTGCTGTGGAGTTCCAGGAGCAGAAAATTCCTGCTTTATTCCATGGCTTTTGCAGAACTCTTCCATTATCAAATTCTTGAACTCAGTGCCATTATCACTCCTTAAAATTTTCACAGAATCTTTGACCATTTTATCCAGCTGTTTGACATGATCAATCAAGATAGATGCAGTTTCACTTTTTGTGTGCAAGAAATACACCCATGTGTATCTGGTGAACTCATCCACTATGACCAACGCATACTTCTTCTTTGTAATAGACATGACATTTACTGGACC
Organism: Apium graveolens; assembly: GCF_009905375.1. Classification (NCBI taxonomy): domain Eukaryota; kingdom Viridiplantae; phylum Streptophyta; class Magnoliopsida; order Apiales; family Apiaceae; genus Apium; species Apium graveolens. Next base: position 119,402,376 of record NC_133649.1, read on the forward strand.
AAATAGATCAACATGTATAAGATGATAAGGCTCAAGAATTGATGATTCAGTCTTGCTCTTGAATGAAGATTTTCTTTGTTTGGCTTTCTGACATAAATCACAAAGACCATCAGGAGCAAATACTGTTTTTGGCAATCCTCTCACAAGATCTTTCTTGACCAGTTCATTTATATTGTTGAAATTTAAATGAGAGAGTTTCTTATGCCAATTCCAGCTTTCTTCAATTGATGCTCTACTTAACAGACAGATTGCAGAGCCATCAGTACTTGTTGAAAGCTTAGCTTTATAAATGTTACCACGTCTATATCCTTTCAGAACAACTTTGCCTTTAGATTTACTCACAATTTCACAGTGTTCTTCAAAGAAATCAACATGATAACCTCTGTCACAGATTTGACTTATACTCAGAAGGTTGTGTTTAAGTCCTGAGACCAGAGCTACTTCTTTAATGATGACATTCCCAAGATTGATATTGCCATATCCCAATGTTTTTCCAATGTTGCCATCTCCATAAGAAACACTTGGGCTAGCTTTCTCCACAAAGTCTGATAGCAGGGCCTTATTTCCAGTCATATGACCTGAACATCCACTGTCCAGAACTAGAATATTTTTCCTGTTGCCCTGCAATCATAAAGACCACTAATTATTAGTTTTAAGGACCCAGACTTGCTTGAATCCTTTGGCCTTATTAAGTTTGTTAACATTTGCAGTGGATTTAGCATCAGAGTTTATGTTAACATTTTTCTTATCAGAATTTACATTATCAGACTTTGAATCAGAATTTATACTAGAAGGAACAATGGAAACTTTCTTCAAAGAAGGTTTTATTTGATAATAATCATAGTACAAACTATGATATTCCTTACAAGTATAAATGGAATGCCATAAACTACCACAATGAAAACAAGGATTTTGTGGTTTGTATCTAACTGACTGACTCTTAACTCCTGATTTTGAAGGTAAGGAGTTAATATTCTTATTTTTCCTGCAAAAAGAAGCCAGATGGTTAGAACTTCCACAGTTATGACATGTTTTCCTAGGAGCATCAGGAACAGGTTTATAATCATTGCTTTTATTCACACCTTCCTTTCCATTCCTATTTTTCCTAGGTGATTTTACCTTGTTTGCATTCTTGACATCTTTCAGCTTATGCTTAAGCTGCTTCTTTGTCATTAAGCCTATGTTTACTTCAGCTGTCTTTTCCTGTTTTAGTTTGTCAGAAGTTAATTCCTCTTTAATTTCTGATTTCTCATTATCAGACTTTACAGTTACAAACTTAACATGTTTTAACTTTGGCTTTTGCTTAACTAAAGGCTTAATTTCTTCAGTTCCTTTATCATTCTTATTTTCTCCATAACCTAAGCCCTCTTTCCAATTTTCATTACTTAGCAAATTTTGAGTTGTTCTGCCAGAGTTAGTCCAAGTCCTGATTATCTCTCTTTCCTTTTCTAACTCAGTTTTTAGAGATTCATTCATTTTTAGCACTTCATCCCTAACATAAAAAGCATCATCTCTATCCTTCTGAGTTTGATGGAATATAACTAACTCTTTTTCTAAGAAATCATTTCTTTTCTTAAAAACAAGATTTTCAGAAGTTAATCTTTCACATGTTAAGGTTTGATCTCTATAACTAACAAACATGGTCTTAAGATATCTTCTCAACTCATTAATATCATCATTATGAAAAGCATAAGTAGTCTGAGGTACCTTTGTTTCAGCAGCTTCAGAACTGCTCTCAGCACTTTCTTTATCAGCATTTGCCATCAATGCATAGTTCTCCACACTTTCAGAATCTGAAGTGTCTGTCCAGTTTGCTTTGTGACAAGAGCCTTGCCTCTGTCACCCTTTACCTTCTTGCAGTCAGGAGATATGTGGCCTTTCTCACCACAGTTATAGCATTTAACATTGGTGTAATCTCCTCTGTCATACTTTCCTCCTCTGCCTTCAGATCTTCTGAAATTCTTCTTATCAGAACTTATGCTTTTCCTGGAAAACTTCTTTCCCTTCCTGAACTTCCTGTATGCAATCTTTGTGATTCCTTTCACCATAAGAGCACACAGCTTCATCATCTCCTCATCAGCATCAGTCTCAGGCAAGCTTTCAGAATCTGAGTCATCATCACTCTCAGAACTTGATGACTCAGTATCAGACTTTATGAAAAGAGCTTTACCCTTGTCTTTCTTTGAGGAAGCTGCTTTGGGGAATTCTTCTTCAGCCTTAAGAGCAACTGTCCTTGACTTTCCTCCTTTCCTCTTGCTTCTTTGTTCCATCTCCAGCTCGTGTGTCTTGAGCATTCCATAGATTTCGTCAAGAGTTGTTTCATCAAGATTGTAGTTGTCTCTTATTGTCGTTGCCTTCAAATCCCAGCATTCAGGAAGAGCTAATAGGAACTTAAGGTTTGAATCTTCAAGATCATACTCTTTATCAACCAATGATAAATCATTCAAAAGTTTGACAAATCTATCATATAAATCATTCAATGACTCATTAGTCTTTGAGTCAAAGTGTTCATACTCTTGAGTGAGTATTGTCTTCCTGTTCTTCTTAATTGTGTCAGTTCCCTGACATCTTGATTCCAGAGCATCCCATATCTCCTTAGCACTCTTGCAGTTGATTACCCTGTTTGACATTACATTATCAATGGCACTATGCAGTAAGTGTCGTACCTTAGCATCTTTAGCAATTGATGCTATGTCCTCAGCAGTATAATCACTCTTCTCCTTTGGTACGGTCATTGCTGCTTCACTTGCAACTGCAACAGCGAGTTTGGTTGGTTTGTGAGGACCTTCCTTGATTCTATCAAGGTATTCTGGATCTGTTGCTTCCAGGAACATGGTCATCCTTACCTTCCATATGGGATATTCAGATGGTCTCAGTATGGGGACTCTGATGGTCTCATACCGACTCTGAATTTGTGTCTTCGGTGGTTCCTCAGTTTTAGTAGGCTTAGTTGGAGTTTCTGTGTCCGACATGATTGTGTTTGGATCTTTAACTGTATGTATGTTAACAGATAGGCTCTGATACCAATTGTTAGGTCACACACACACTGTAGAGGGGGGTGAATACAGTGTATAGTACACTCAAATCGAACTTAAAGAACTTAAGTAACAGAAAACAAACTTTATTGAAACAATAAACTCTGTTACAATATGAAACTGTTACCTCTCAGTGATGAACAAATATCACGAGAGCTGCTAGGGTTATATAGAATAATAACTTCGATAATGATAACACTTATAGTGTAAACCCTATGCCTGTGTTTATATACTACACAGTTACAAGATAATCGCTAATTGATATGGAATATAATTCTGCTTCCTAAAATATATCAATCAGATATCTTCTATTCCAAGTATTCCATTCTTCACGGAATTCCTTCTTCATGCATATCTCTTCTTATGTTTATCTCGATCTTCTTTCCTTTAATCAGCTACTGTCCTTATCTGATTGTCCTTCAGCACTTAAGTTCTGATATCTATCTTCTGATGATTATCTCCTGATAATACAAGTACTGATATCCTTAAGTCCTGACTTCCAGTATAAGTACTGATCAACAGTTAAGTACTGATCTATCTTGTTCACACAAGATCTGAAAGCTAAACATAAAACATGTTAGCCATGACATTATCAAATATATCTAACAACGAATATTATTCAAAATAATTTCTTGTAGAATCATAATAAAATAATTAAAATTCCATCACCAACACACGCGTATAACACGCGCTGCACATACAGAACCAAAACCAATGCCAGAAAACACAGGGGAGGCAACACCACCGGAAAAGCACAGACCAGAGACACAGACACTGGCACAATCACACGCACACACGCCTACACGAACACACACATACATAAAAACACACACACACACACGCGTGTATATATATAAATATATACATACATACAACCGAATAAACTACCAGGCTCACTGGCATAGGAATCACGGCGGTGGCAATCACACAAGGAAGCAACAGGGACGGAAGAAAAAGGAAGAGCATGAACGGATGGAGCAAGAAACAGAGAAGAAGAAATCGCGTGCGAGAGAGAGACTGAGATTAGAGAAAGAGACAACCGAGTACAGGGGTGAAAGGGAAATGGGGAGTCCTGTTGTTTATTTTTTTATTTCTTCCCCTTCTGCAATTGTAACAGGTAACAACGTGTTTTCTGAAAAACCAACACATATCCTATTGGGATAATTACGAAGATTCTGAGGCCCGGTTTATCCCGAAATTCGATTTTAGCGAACCGAGTCACACTTAAAACAAATTAAGAAAATCATGAAAATAGTCTTAAAATGTTATAAAAATTCCGAAGTTAACAAAAACGTAAATTCCAAAATTTTAAAACCATTTCTGAAACGCAGTTCGTACCCGCATTTAGCAGTTAAACGAAACTACGCGCAGGTGAATTTAATCAGAAAAATTCCTAAAATAATTTTAAAATTCTTAGAATATTATAAACTTCATAAAATATAAGTTTCGTAATTTTTAAAGAATCCTGGAATTAATTACGAATTTTACAAATAAATATAATCAGAAAATTATTTAAAGAGAAATAATTAATGAAATATTGATTTCTCAATTTTATAAAATCATAAAAATAATTATTGAAATTATAAAATCATAAAAATAATTTTAGAGACAATCCAAATATTTATGAAAATAAAACTGCAATAAAATTACTTTTAAAAGAGAAACAAAATAATACAACTCAATAATTAAGTACAAAATTCAATCCTATACACCAATAAATCACACATAAATAATAAGAACCAACTTACAGCTGTCAAAACCAATAAATATATTTTATAAAATTATTTATTCAGCAATTACACTTTTAAGATAATACAAAATATATGAGTCGTTATAAGAGAAGCACGTGCATGCTTCGATCTTGTATCATCATGACATATTAGTTAATTAAAAGCAAACTCCTTGTGAAAATTTGGTTCAAGGATTTCGGAATTATAAATAAAGCTTTCGGGAGAGCAAAGCTTCTATATAAATGTTCATGGGTGGCACGCAAAATTTTGAATTATTGGGAATTTGCATTGAGTTTTATTGGTTACTTTGTTGGTTTTAAGTTTAACTCTGATTTTCTTTTCCGGAATGACCCTCGGGATAGGAATAAGTCATTACTTCACATATATAATAATTATATTATCTCTATGAAGGAATCTTCAAGTCTGGTTCTTATCAACATCTATATTAGAAATGAAATTTAGGATCTGCCTTATTCTATTCAAGTGGCGGTCATTGAAGCTCGTTAGAGAGCAGTTTCCGTTTAGATATGATTTTTTGACATATGATGACCTTGATACTTCAAATATTGTTATATCATCAATTTGGTCTTCATTTCGTAATTCTGCTTAGGCAGTGCCATGTCATGATATAGTGTAAAATGTTTTTTTTATTTCCTATATGCTCTTTCATTTTTTAGTTTGTTTTGAAAAATAGATCATTTGCCATGGATAAAATGATTTATTTTGATTTATAAGTGGATCTAAAATGTCTTCTATGTAATATGGGTGTTGAATTTGTGCAACATGTGTTTTCATTATCCTTATTTTGATTTAATTAGAAGAGTTATTCATATAAATTTTGAGAAAAACTTGTCAAAATATCATGTAATTTTTTTTGGCTAACCATCTCAAAACACAAGCAACAAATTATAAGCATATTCATAATGGCAACTATTTATTTTATATAGAGGCGGAGAAACTACAGGTTGCATAACTCCAAACCAAGAAATTTAATTTTAAACATTATCTATAATATACAAACAGTTGTAATTAAAGATTTTTTTCTTATATAGTACTTTTAAAAACTAGGTTACCAAAGATCTTAAATTTTCTCATGTAGTACTTAAAAAATGGTTTACTAAAAATCCATTCAAGTTCTATGAAAATCACGTTTTTATTGGAGACCTTGGAGACCACTTATGTTCTGTAACTAAAATCTTGCATAAAAATATTGCAAAAGTATTATTTTGTGAATTATATTCTACAAAGATTATTATTTAATTCAAAATCTTGTACATCATGCATATATTGCATGTAGAACGTTACAAAATATTTTATTCTACGAATCATTTTCAGTTTGCAGAACATTTATTCAAATTGCAGAACATACACATTATACTTATTAAACTTAAATGATCTTCAACAATTTTAATAAAATAGTGATATTCGTAGAACATACTTCAGAAAATAACATATTTCATAGTGTTTTGATTGCAGAACATAAGTGGTCTCCAATAAAAATGTGGTCTCCATAGAACTTGACTCCCATTATCATTTCAATTATAGGCATGTAGTTTTTTCATTCATGTCTAGTTTTCTGTTTGTTGATCTGAAGTGTTAAATTACAAGAATGTAAAATTTTCATGTCCGAATGTCTATTTGTTGGTCTCAAGTAATTATATATTTTTGAGGAAAATATTTGGCATTTCAATAAAAAGACTAGACACAGCTGTGACAAACCCCAAACTGGCCATACAATATGGTTGAGAAACAAATAAGCGATCTAAACAAATAACCACTTTTATTTTAGATCGCTTAACATAGTGAATAAAAATATTCTTTGAACTAAATAAGATTACAATTGCTTACTGAAAAATATAAACTACACCACCCCTGAAATCAACAACATCATAATTGACCTTTGTTAGGTACATGACGTGTATATACCATCATAATGATCACACTTAAGTTATAATGTCACTTTACATGGACAAATGGATTCTACCATTTGAATTAGTTATATGTTTCTATATACTCGTCTTGTTCACTTTTCTTGACAGCTCAAAATGCTATAATGAGTTTAAGGATTTCTATGCAACAGTCTTGTATATATTAGTCAAAGAATTAGGTCAATTTGGTAGACTTTTACCAGAATTTCTCTAAGTCCAATATCATGAAGTCCAGAAGAGTTATGTCGTGAAGTACATCAAAGCCATATAGTGAAGTCCAGTTCAAAGTCATATCGTGAAGTTTAAATTTAATTTATGTCGAGAAGTCCAAAATTGTTCCAGGTTGTAAAGTCCAATTCTATATTGAATTGTGAAGTCTAATTATGTGCTATACCGTGAAGTCAAGAGTTACACTATATCGCGAAGTCCAGAATTGCACTATACTGAGAAGTCTAAAATGAACAGTATTGTGAAGACAAGCAAAACAGAGTTCACGATATCTTTATGAAAGGATATCTTCAATGTAATATTCAGGATATATCGTGTAATTATTTTTATCAATAATAATTATTATGTGATTATTATATGAATTTCGGTGAATTTTCTGATAATTGGTATTGGTGTTTGGATGTGATAAAATTTGAGTATTTTAATTTTTATATGTCCATAATAAAGTATAGATAATTTTGATATTTTTCTATTAATTTATATGTTGTTATATGATTTTATAAAGGATTTATGGATTTAATAAATTATTATCCGGCTAATTATAAACTATTTTGTATAACTGGGAATCGTCCAACTTCAACCGTTTTTACAACCCAGAAGTCTCGAGAAAACTCCTTTATAACCAAACTTGATTATTCCGAGCATTTTCCGTGTTTGGACTTTTTCGATCCGGAGTACGGTTTTATCCATGCGGGTCTCGGCGCAAAATTTTCAATATAATATTCATTTCCGTAAATCGATAAAACCCGTATTCTCGAGAAATGGGATATTATGATTAAAATATTACATTATCTTCTCGTAAGTTGTGTAACAAAAATAATTATCCTAAAACCGGTACCGAATTGGATCGCTTTTATTGCTAACTAGCGGCTAAACAATCTATTTTTATATCCCATATGATCAAACAGGGTACCAATATTCCGTAAGTATATATTGCCCTTACCATATTTTATTTTATACAGATAATCATAAACAAACAGTAAAATTATATAATTTACAGAGAAAAACTCTAATATTCTTTATGTTTTCAAAATCAAACCTAAAAACGAAGGCGTTATCGAACTCGAAATCAGGCATGTGAGTAACTGAATCGAAACTTGTGAAAAGTACTATCAGATTCTACAACTTATTTCACTGCAGAAATCAAAGGTATTTTTCAATATTTTTATTTAAATTCGAATTAATTAATGATTAAAATATATTTTTTTATTTTTGATGTTGTTTGTGTGATTTGATGATTGTATGTTGTAGATAATTTTATTTTAATCATTTTGATATTATATATTGAATTTGGAGTTCAAGAACATATAGAAAATTGAGTTTAATTCTTGAATTAATAAAGTTAGGGTTTGAATATAGTATGAATGTTCTTAATTGATTTTTGGGCGTTTTTGATTCAAGAGTTATTAGTTTAATTTGTTTATACCAATAGATAGATCGTGAAATAAGAAATCAATTGAGATAAGTTTGATAATCAGAGGATATCGGGAAGGGCTTCGCTAGAGTTTCGAAGCTCGACCGGCGGCGAAGCTTTGACCGGGTTTTCCGGTCGAAATATGTACATTTTGTTGATAACGATTATGCAGACGTGTTTCTGCCATCAAGATGATCAATTCATGTTAATTTCGCGCAGTTCTGGGCTGTATTGAATGTCGCCAGAAAGCTTGGGTCGCCATTAATGGCGACCGCCTGCGAATAGTGGGGAAGGTGGTAAAATTACCACTTTACCCCTGTATTTTTTAAAAACTTACAAAATAGTCCCTTTGGTTTTAAAAACTTGCAAAAATAGTATTTCTGTTTCCAAAATTTTCAAAAACTATATTTTTGTTTACTTTATTTTCAGGAAATTGTTTTTAATAATTTAAAATTCCAAAAATCATTATTTTTATTTCTAAAAATTATTTTTAATTCAAAAGTAAACCTAAATTATTTAATTAGTTAATTTTAGTTAATAATTAAATATTTAATTGGTCAATTAATTTAAATATTAATTGATTTAATTAGTTCTTAATTAATTTTAATTGATTATTTAATTAGATTTAATTCTTTCTTTTGATTTAAAAAATTCTGAAAAATAGTTTCGAGCTTTAAAATATTATTTTAAATTGTTTTCAAGAGTCGATAATTATTATGAAATAATTTTAAAGTCAGATTCGGGTATTCAAACCTTGTAATTATTTATAAAATGATTCTTTGATCCGTTTTAATTTCGAAAAATGTTCAAAAAATTCATATTAAATACCCGGAAAATTATTTTAACCCCGAATCTTCTTTGAAAAATTAATTTTATCGAATACCTTACATGCTACGTACTATATGTGATCTAATTGATGTGTAATAAGCTTTTGTGTATATTATTTGACAATTTTTATCATAACTTTCAATCTGTAAGTCAGATTTGGGTGAAACGAAGGGTAGATAGAAGTTTGTAACAAATAAAATGAGATGAGAATATGTATTGATAAATACTTGTGATTTCTAGAAGAGAAAGAGAGACATAGAAAGGAAAAGAAAGTGGTCAGTGAGTAAGGATCAATAGGTAAGCACAAGTGAAGTGAAAGCGGATTGAGATAAGGCAAGTATTTCTGATATTCTCTGTTATACTGCAAGTAGTTCTTGAACCATTTTGATATGTATTTGGAATAGTTTTGTTTTATATTGCAAGTGCTCTAAAGTACTTAACCCTAAACCCTGAGTATTCTTATTGATCTTTGAGCCGTAAGCCTTATTCCTTGTAAACCATTGATTGTTGAATTCCCAGATCACATATATACGATACTACTCTAAAAATACATATATACCACACACAAATCCCTGAAATGGGTTTGTTTAACATACCAACCTTCATACCTTATACATCAGAAGACTAATCCTTGTAACCATTAAACCTTTGTTCTTCTATCATCTGATTCATTTACAGGCTGGAAGCCAATCATTGTACATACTCTATTATACCTTTATGATGTTTATGAATCACCCTATGCTTTGAGATGAATGTCTTTTATGATTCTGCTTATTGATTTACATTGTTCATTATATTATTATTATAGAATTGGATTGTTTATAAATATAGATCAGATTCGTGGTCATATTAGGCCAATGTGTGCCTTGGATATAGTATATAGAGCAGAGTCGTGTGCCTTACTCGGGGTTAGTGCGTGACTGATCGGTAGCCTAACTTTGATTTGTAAATTAAAAAGTGAATATCCAATTCTAATCATTGCTTATCAAGAGGACTTGATTTCTTAAATCATTTCCATTGATCCTTGTATAATCTCAATATTGTCACTTTGACTTTTTGAGCTAGTTAGCTCACTCTTGCGAATCTGTTTATGTTCTTTTCCAGTTAAGAAGGAAACTGTTGGTAGCGAGGATCCCCAGACAAGTGTGCAAGTTAGGATTCCAGGTTGAGATGGAATAAGCTAGCAGAAGACTGTTGTTTTAGTTTTGGGTTTGAAAGAATGTTTTATTTCCAAATATAAGTAAAACTAGTTGAGATTTGGTACGTTATAATATAAATAAGGTTGTGGCTTGTGTGCATACTTTAACCTGTTGTGATCCGTAGTTATGTTAAGTAGGGTCATTGCATATATTATTTTCATAAACAGGTTTATATAAGGTGTGTGTGTGTGTGTGTTGTGAACCCCAAACTTCTGACCCGCGTTTGGAGGGCGTCACATTTAATATATTATTTATTATGGTATTTTTACGACTGAACATAAAATTTAAATACATGTAGATCATCTATATTAGGACATGAATTTAACTGATCCAAATCAGAGTCGAATGGTCAAACTAGCAAAATTATTTTGAAGTCTATTCATATAAAAGAGATATTCCATTATTCTGAAATATCAAAATTATATCTTTATGGAATATATCTCCCAGGAAATATGATCAAAGAATAAATATCAAGACATGATATTTCTTAGATCTCTGTTGCAACATCAATAAAGCAACAAACTCGAAAAAGGAATATATCAGAAATATTCTTTAGATGACTCGTGCAATATCAAATATATCTTTACTCTTCACTCTAAATTTATTTTTACATCCATCAAAAGAGTTTTTATTCAAATTTTATTAATATTCATGATTGGAATATTAATATCCATTCTTATAACCCATTCCATGTAAACTTGACGTAATTTTTTCTCATTTTGTAAAATTAGCATTTCTCGGAGAAAATTATTCAAAAATACTCAAAAATATTTTCTATCATCCAGATATATTTAATATATTAGGAAATATATTTTAAGTATATATTCTAGTCAAAACTTTGGTCAAAAGATCTATCTCTTTCGTTTCGAGACCAATGGTATCTTTACTCGGAAGAAAAGGTTGATTAAACTGTTTTAAATCTAGATAAAATACTTCCACATACTAGAATAACTTGAATTTGATATGGATCATTTAAATGGTATCTTATATGCATGCTAAAAGTTTTGTAACGTTTCGAGAATTTTTGTCCGGGCACAAATTTCGAGGCTATTGGTCCCACAGTTGACCATGTTTGACCTAGTTACCATTGACCAAGGTTGACCAAAACTTGCAGGACATCATTTTATATTATTTAGGCATTTATCATATTTTTATGGTATTTATTTAAGAGTTTTTATGGTGGTTATATTTAATAGTGCTTAATACTTAATTATGTGATTAAACAATGATTAAAAAAAAGGAAAATATATTATTATTAAAATAAATCAGCTGAGTTTTTGAACTCCATAAACTTGTCTGTCTCATATAGAAAGTGGCAAAGAAACACAACTAACACACCTTACCTTCCATGTCATCAATCCATGCTACTTCCATCATCCACCATCCATTTTCCTTAAATCTCCACAATTCAAACTACCCAACCTCTCCTATAAATAAACCTCACCCCAACCCATTGTTACCAATCCAAGATCCATAAATTTTCTGGAATTTTCAATAAGTATACTCTCCTCGTCTCTCTCAAATTTCTAAACACATACTTCTTCTCAAAAAACTTTTCTCTTTTAGATATATTAACATATATACAAGGTTTTTGATATACAAGTTAGCATCACTCAACCAAACTTATTCCCATCAAGTGAGCTCATCCACTACCACTCTCCGGCCTCCCGAAGGGCTGACCAAAGTTCAATCCTAGTACCAAAATCTGGCCGAACCTCCGTCGATTTGTTTTGGCGAACTTTTCCGACCGTTTTCCAAAAGTGTTAATTTTTAGCTTCTTATTTGAGTTTCTTTTATTTGAGCTTTGTAATTAATTTCTCCACTTCATCTTAATCTCTAATACAATATCTCATATAAAGAAAGTTCTCAAAAGAAAATAGTACAAAGATTCGAATTCGGAATTCGAACAAGTACTTGATCTTCAAAAATAAATATATATAAAAAAAGATATATAAATCACAAGTACTAAATCTCTTTACTCCTCATAAGTGAGATTTCATAAATCTCTATAACTCCTCACGAGTGAGATTTCATATTTTACAAATCACACGAGTTGGCTGATTACTTGCACTTTCTTTATCTCGATCTTGGCTAACATATTTATTGAATATAAAAATATTTACGAAAGGTATCGTATAATCTTCACTAACATCTTTAGTGTTCCATGGGATTATAATTCGATCAATAGTAAACTTCGTAATTGATCAAATATCAAAGATGGATTAAATTACATGAGTTGATCAATTACTTGAACTTTATTTATCTCGATCTTGGCCAACATATTTCGTGACTATAGAATTATTACGAAAGGTATCGTATAATACCCACTAACATCTTCAGTGTTCCGGGGGATTATAACTCGATCAATAGTAAAATTCATAATCATCCATCTAAACTTCGAAAGCATAAATCCAAAGCCAATTAATTGCACTTCTTTTATTTTGATCTTGGCTTATATAGAACCTATAAATTGTGCACGAAGTTAAAAGTATACTTTGGCTCTATATTTTTCAAAACATAAATATACTAAAATCCTAAGTCAACGAGCTTAAAGGATAGTTATAATTACGAGATTGTAGCTAAAGTATTCTTCAATTTATAAATACATAATCAAAAGAAAAAGAATACTAAAGAAGTTATAAGCTATATCACTTTATATATACGACTTCTCATATTACTCCGATAAAATATATATTCAATAAAGATGGAGTAATCAAAAGTATACTTGATATATTATTCTATATCTCAAGTCAAGTATACGTGTTTAATTTTAATATTCTTATTTGAATATTATACTATCTTGTGGGCTAGTACCATGACATACTAGTTCAACCCATCTTTTATCCAAACATTTTGTTTTGTGAATTGTCTTATTAGTTTTGTAGTGAGGTGAAGTGATGTGAGGTGATTCTCGTTCTAAGACTCAAGTCCTATACGTACTAACACGGAGTTAGTAGTATTTGCACCGTGAAGAAGAGAAAACCCCTAGACCGGATCACTAAGATCCAAGACCGATAAAAGCTAAGGAAACCAAGTCTACACAAGGGTTCTACATCAACTTTGAAGAATAGCGTGGAGTTATTATCTAAGATAAGTTGTGTAGGTATTTCATTTATTTTGAGGTGGTAGCTCTTGTGTTACGCACCAAGAAAAATACTTGTAAGGGTGTAAAGGCTTCTCCGCCTACTAAAGGAGCGAGTTTATTATAAGGAAAATCCTGATTCCGGGAGAGGAGCTCGGGGACTGGAGGGGTGAGCGAATCTATTAGAGGTTGCGCCATCACGAACCAGTGTAAAATCACCGTGTGGTATTGTCTTTTTTTGCACTTTATTTTCCGCACATATAGACTGCATAACTACACAGTAAAGTTTTAAAACGGGATAAATAATTTTAAAAATTCCAGAATAGTTTTTAAATTGGTAATTAAGGTATTCAACCCTCTTCTAGATTAATATAGCCCTCTTACGAGACCTTAAAATTGGTGTCAGAGCGGTGCTTTTTAACGTGTTTATTCACGACCTCCTCTATTTGATGGCACCAACTTTGCAACATGGAAAATGAGATTTCGCATCTATGCTAGATCTCAAGTGTAACATCCCAAATCTGGGGTCAAGATTTGGTATCACTAAATAATCTTTACATAATATAAAATAATATACAATGACCCCTTAATTCCGGATCGTTTACAGGTTATGGTATGAAACAAGAATCTAAATTTCTAAAATTTACAACAAGTGGGATACAAGTTTAAATACCTTTGTACTAATTCCCTTGTCTTATTTTTCTAACATCTTCATCCTCTTGCAGCAGAGATCTTTCTAACTTCTGCTGTCTATTAAAAGCTATTCACTTTTATCCTCATTTATTTTTGAAAGAAATAAGAATTTGCAAAGCAAGAGTGAGCCAAAAATGCTCAGCAAGTACATAACTGATTTCCATGTATCAATATCAAAGAAACTTTTCTGACACAATTTTTAAATAATTGATAAATATTTTTATGTATTTGAAGTAGTTGTGCGAATAAATATTGGACTTTATTAGCCCATAATCATAAATCAAAGGTGACGAGCAATTTACTGATCCATCTTTTGAATCAGGTTTTTTTCCGGTTTTGTTGTCTTAGTACTTTTCAAGAGGGAATGTCGTTAATGGAGATGTTAGGTCACACACACTGTAGAGGGGGTGAATACAGTGTAAAATACAATCAAATCGAACTTTAATATCTTAAGTAACAAAAAACAAACTTTATTGAAATAATAAACTCTGTTACAGTATGGAACTGTTATCTCTCAGTGATGAACAAATATTACGAGAGCTGCTAGGGTTACAATGAATAATCTTCTCGAATATGATAACACTTATAGTGTAAACCCTATGTCTGTGTTTATATATTACACAGTTACAAGATAATCGCTAATTGATATGGAATATAATTCTGCTTCCTACACTACACCATAAATGGCCTATAGCAACACTAAGAAAATGTTACAACAGGCCCAAAAAAGTGTTACCACAGCCAGAAAAAGCCCTAAGGTAACATAAAAATTAAGTTGCTTTTTTTCGAGTTACCTTTGGCCCCTAAGGTAACATCCCCTTTACCCTGCTGCAACGTTGAATTTTATGTTACAATAGGCTTCAAAGGTAACATCAAAGTATGTCTATAGTATCATACTATGTATGTTACCTTTGTACTTAGAATTTGTAAAAAAAATGGACCCTACATGTGGACCCCACCTGTGGGCCCCACACGCGGGACACAAAAACATTGTAATATTTTTTTTCCTACTGTAAGAGTTTTATAGTGATTGGTATTATATTATACCAATTTGTTTGTAACATTGAAGTACCTAATATAATAAATTTCTAAAAAAAATTGACAAAATTTATTTGTAAATTGAACATGCCACAAACCTGTTTTTTATACAAGTCAACAAAATAACCAAAAATAATACAACCTTGTACCTCTAACTAGGTATAAATAACAAGACAAGCTAACTGGCTAATACAAATGCACCCTTATCACTACAATTAAAAGCACCGACTTTTAACTAATCATCAAAATCTCAGTAATTGGCTTTGAACCGCTAACATCTTGTTGCGTCTCATCTGCTTCTCTAATTTTGACTCCAAGTTACCTCTGCCTTCCTGTGAGTCAATGATGTAAAGTTTAGTTTACATCTATCCAGCAAATCCAAATATATATGAACATATAGAAACAATCAAGACACACAATATATGTGTTCTCATATTATTATGAACTATGGCAAGGCCCCGAAAAGGGCGTTAAAATTATTTCCCGGGAGAGATCATTTAATTAGACCCAAAACTCTGGTGACCTAAAGCCTCCTTGTTCGCGTATCTTGTCCACATTTTTCATAATTCCCAACACGGCTAGAAATGCATTTGGTCCGGATGCACATCCCCGGTCTGCTATGCATAGAAAATTTATTTAAATGAAGGATGCTGCGTAACAGAAATGTAAAATAACTTTGGACCCTGAAAATTGACAAGATCATTCGTGTTGATACCCAATTGTGTGTGTTCAGTTCATATGAAAGAGGCTACAAGTGTACTTACAGGGTGAAGCCATGAAAAGTATTATCATCAGTAGAGGTAAGAAAGCCAGACCCATCTGGAGACCTACACAAACTCATCAATATCACAAACAAATTTCAATAATAAGTAAAAACAAAAACAAATGGGCACTAAACAAATATCAAGAAAATCAAGAAAAGGGGGTTGTAAAAATAAAGCATTAATATTTTGAGAATCTTTATACAGTGTAGTGTACCCAGAATTTACACACATACACTGAATTGAAGAATAATCACAGGACATTTAATCAAGTATCAAATCAATCAAAAAAATGACCAGAAGAACAGAAATGAATTTAAGAATCAGGATAAACTCCAAAGATCATTAAATAAAACATTCTCCTAGAGGATATGAGCTATATATCTTTTGCCATATAGAAATCTGATGAATCTATTTCAATGATTTTCCAGGTCTGTTGCTGTAGGAAATGAACTGTTCTTAAAAGCCTATAATGGTTCTAACCTAAAGACATTGTTACCTGCTATGGAAAACATTCAAAAGGCTTTGAATGAAGTTGGCCATAACAATATAAAAGTAACCACCCCACAAAATGTTGATGTATATGAATCAGGTTCAGGTGTTCCATCTGATGGTCATTTTCGCAGCGATATCAAAGACATTATAGGTAAAATTGCGAAATTTCTCAGTGACAACGACTCTATGTTCCTTGTTAACATCTACCCTTTTCTGAGTCTTTACCAGAACCCAGATTTTCCTGTCCAATTTGCTTTCTTCGATGGAGGGGCCAAACCTGTTCAAGACAAAAACATTAGCTACAACAACATGTTTGATGCAAATCTTGACACTCTTTATTGGTCTTTGAAAAAAGCCTGATGCTAATGCCAAGATGGCTAAAAAATTCTACGACGGATTTTTCAGAAAAAATGGCAACTAACAAAGGAACTCCTCTCTATCCTGGCTACATTGAGTGCTACCTTTTCAGTCTAATGGATGAAAATCTAAAAAGTGTAGCCCCGGGCCCATTTGAGCGTCATTAGGGGATTTTTAGATACGACGGACAGCCAAAGTACTCACTAGACTTTACAGGAAACGGGAACGATAAAATGCCAGTTGTAGCAAAGAATGTGCAGTATCTTGAGTAGCAATGGTGTGTGTTGGACACCGACAAAGTCAAGAGTCCTAAGGATGCAGAATCCAATGTACAATATGCATGTACAATGGGTGATTATACCAGCTTGAAGGATGGAGGATCATGCAGCAATTTGGATGAAGCGCATAAGGCATCGTATATATTTAACAATTATTTTCAGATTCAAAATGAAGATGTGGAAGCTTATGACTTCAAGGGCATATCAAAGATAGTGAAGCATAATGCATCTACCAGTTGTCTTTTCCAATTAGCTTTACAAAGTGATGGAATCAGAGTCCCCATAACATATAGATACATATTTAAAGATAAATTGTGCCAGCTACAAATACTTTTTACTTGTATAAAAGAAAATGTGTATCACAACTTTGTGTTTGTGTGTGTCAAACAGAGACAGGGAACTATGCAAGTCTATTATTCATATAGTAAAGTGATGTGTAGTTTGCCCAAATTTATACCAGCAATAAAGATCTTCTTTCAAGGTAAACAAGGTGAGCAGAAATAATATCATCAAAAGCAGCAACAGATAAATAATCAATCCCTGAGTTCCAGAACAGAAGAAGTGTTAGTACACAAGTAACACCACTCTTTTTCAACATAAGTATGCGTTGTTACCAGAAGACGTATATTTTGTACTGTGCACTATACGAGATAAGACTGTAAGCCACATAATTGTTTAGCTCAGATAAGAACTTAATGCGAAAAAGAGAAAAACTTCAGATACGAACTAAATATATGAATTGAAATATCTTTAAATAACCAAGTACTGGATAATTTTATTAAACCGCAAACATTTACCAAAGTGATGAAATGATTTGATGGCATCTCTACTTACCAACAAGTTTTATGTCAGTGTTATCCACCAGCCACTGTGCCCCATCCTTCATGAAGTCCACAAAGCTTAAGTCCAACTCCTCCTTCCACATTAGTCCCCTAAACTAACGCAGAGATCATAAATAAAATTGCACCTGATAATTTGTACATAATTGTACCGAATACAAATGATCAAATAAACCATATCTAATGGCTAGTCCAATCTCAATTAAATTCTCATAAATGATGCTATTAAGAAAAGTTAATTCTTAAGATTCAAGCATGTCAGTGCCAGGATAAAGAGGATATTTAAGAAAAATGTATAGGCAAATAATAATACTACACATATCGAGTACATATATATATCCACAAACATCCCTCTACTCCCCAAAAGCACCTTTCCGAAAGTAGGCTATTCTATCCTTGTGTCGATTGATATATGTGAAGGCATCTAATCTAAAATCAAATTAACTAAACTTACATCATTCCGTCTTTCATCAGAATCAGCAAGCAAAAGAGAATTAACCAGGTCTGAATGTACCAGAATTTGAGCAACACGTTCAATTTGTGGCTGCCTTCCAACAACATGAAAAAAATATTTCTAATTAGGATTTCAAAAATGCCCAATTTCATTTTTTTAATTAGATCATATTAATTAAACAGAAATATACATTATTAGAGGGGGAGAGAGGGGGGGAGGGGGGGAGAGGGGGAGAGAGAGAGATGGTGGAGACAGAGAGAGAGGAGATTACGGGCTTATCGGAGATGATGTGTTTGTCGACGGGGAGACCCATGCCGACGCCGACACCATTTGCTGCCATAATACGAGAAGCGACGTGGTTTAATTTACCAACCATTTCAGATTATGGATTCAATTGATGTCAATTGATGTAAACCCCCAATTTATTTGAATCTCCAATCCGTAAGACGATTAGATTCAATTCAACTAAAAGCTGAGGTAGATGATTAGATTCGGTTCAACTGAAAGTTGAGAGGAAGAATATAAAACCCTTGTCTGAGAGCTGTTTAAAGAGAGAGAGACCGAGAGGTATTTAGATTGGAAAATTTTGACTTGTCCAATTTTTACCCGGGCTGTTCAAACGCTTCTCCAAATATTTTGAGTCTACTCTCCCCGCCTGGTCGAGAGCCCAATGATAACCAATAATGCTAATTTCATTTTATTTTTATTTTTTAATAAATTTTTTAAGTATAAATATTGTAACTAATTAGTATAGTTTACAAAATTTAACAAAAAAATTATTTTATCAATCTTAGCTAATATTAATATTATTTCTTAATTATATTGTCAAAATTGATTAATTTTGAAGTCAAATAATTATATATATTTTATTTTTTGTTAAATGTTATTTTTTTACCCATTAACGCCCTATTGTAACATAAGTTTCCACATGTTACCGTATGCAACACTTTGAAGTTATAGTAACATGTTACAAAGACTATGGTAACATCAAAAATATTACGTTGCGGTAGGCTAAAATGAGCATAGCTAAGGTAACATAATTTTGTAACACACATGATTAAACCATTGCGATAGGCCATCTATGGTGTAGTGCTAAAATATATCAATCAGATATCTTTTCTTCCAAGTATTCCATTCTTCACGGAACTCCTTCTTCATGCATATCTCTTCTTATGTTTATCTCGATCTTCTTTCCTTTAATCAGCTACTATCCTTATTTGATTGTCCTTCAGCACTTAAGTTCTGATATCCAATTTCTGATGATTATCTCCTGATAATATAAGTTCTGATATCCTTAAGTCCTGACTTCCAGTATAAGTACTGATTCCCAGTTAAGTACTGATTTGTCCCTAGTTAAGTGAGATCTGAAAACTAAACATAAATCATATTAGCCATGACATTATCAAATATATCTAACAATCTCCCCCAACTTGTAAATTAGCATAATATACAAGTTTAACAGATATTTGATGATGTCAAAAACATTAAGTACAAATGCATGAGAATTAGACTAGATAGCTACAACTTACAGTCCTTAAAGCTTTACCAATATTTAACTTCTGATAACAACTTCAGTCTGTACAAATATCAGAATTTAAGCAGTTGTAGATCTTCGACTTGGCTTCATTTTCTGATCTCTCCGATGTCAGGAGTTGTTCTGAGATAGTTCTTCAACAAACATCTCTCAGCATATCTAAGTTCATCAATCATCCTCCTTTTAGCATCTTTAAGCTCTGCGGTATCTTCACCAATTTGAAAGATTGCAGCCCTGAGATCATTAATCTTTGCTTTTCTTATATCCTGATCCAGTCTGATCAAATAAGCTTTATCAGACTCAAGATTGAATTCCACATCCTTGTAACCTAGAAAGGTAGTTATAATTTTAGCAGTGTTGGGCTTCATTTCAACTATATCATCCTTGTGATCTCTGTACTTTGGAACATATGTGCTGTCAGACTTAACAGAATAAAGCCTTTTCTGTCTCTGAATCTGATCCTTCAAATAGTTTGCAGCAGTTTCTGTCAATCTGTCATCCACTTGAAGTAAGAATAGTACATGCTCCAGTTCATCAAAATACTTCAATGGAATGGCATTTTGCCTTATATGATAAACCCTACCATCTGTCATGAAGTACAACAAGATGTGTTCTTTCAAGTAGGTATGGTAAACCATTTGTACAGATTCTAGTTGATTCAATCTCTCAGGAGTTGCTCCAATACCTGGTTCACTCAAGGAAGTTGGATCATTGGTAGTGTTCTGTATTCTTCTTTCATCAGCACTTCCCAATCCAGTTTTATCTCTTGCTTCCTTTCCAGTAACTACTCTTGCTTCAAAACCACTTGCAGCAGTCTTCAAAGGTTGAGTCTGTTTTGCTTTAGTGAATCCTGGTAGGAGTGTCTTTGGTCTAACTTCTGATATCAAGTTAACTTGAGCTGTGTTAGAGGTTACTTGCTTCTTTGAAATATCAGAACTTACTTTATCTTGACTCTGAACAACTTGAGCCATGTCAGAGGTTGTTTTAAGAACTTTTCTTGAAGTCAGAGCAAGATCATCCTTTTCATCAGTAATTTCTTCATCCTCAGGAGGCACATAAACCTTGATAGGTTCACCAACCTTTTCTTTACCCTTGGATCTTGGATCTATCTGCGGTTGTGATTTAGCCAATGTTGCTTCAGCATTTGTCCTTTCTTTTTTCACAATGCTTTTGAGTTTTGGAAGTGGATTTTTACCAGAAGCTTCAGATTTAGATGTGACTTTCTCTGATTTAAGTCTGGCTTCTTCCTCCATTAAACTCTCCAAGTCCATTCCTGGATTTTCCTGAAGAAATAACTGTCTTGACATTTCCTCATCAAGATCTAAAAGTTCATCAGAACTTATCCTTTTACCAGTAGCAGAACTTATTATTTTCCCAGTATCAGAACTTGTCCTGTGACTTGTGATTTCAGCTTTTCTTGATGTGAAACCTCTACCTTGACTATGACCTCTACCCATTCCAGAGTGTCCTTGATCATCCTTTTCATTATCCTTCCCTTTCAGTGTCTTGTCAGTCTTGCATTTGGACTTAATTACTTTCTCCCCCTTTTTGGCATCAGCAGGAAGTAGAAGAGAGATAAGAAATTCCACTGAGGCTTGGATTTCAGTAAGTTGAGATTGCTGAGAAGCTTGATTTGTCAGAATATCATTAATCTGAGCTTGTTGTTTCTCTTGAGTCTTCTCAATATAAGCAATCCTGTCAAAGGTAGGTTGGAAGAACTTTTTCTTATCAATCTTTTGAATTTGTTCCTGTTTGATGAATTCTTCCTGAATCTTGTGTAGCTCTGCATGAGTAGTTGAATGAAGACCTTGTAGATGTTTAGTACTCAATGCAGTGACTCTAAGCTGGGTTTTGAAATCATCAGAATTTAACATTTCATCAGCTTTAGTCAAGTGCTCAGCAAGATGCTTTTCAGTTGGAACACAGGAAACTGAGTTCCACTCCTTAGTCCACTCCTGTCCTGCAGGAGTTTCACTCCAAGGCACTGGTGCTTCTTAACAAGTTCAGACTTAAGAATAGTTTGTTGAGGAGCATGTCCTGAAGGACCTGCTGCATCAGCATCTGCATTTGAAGCAGCATCACCAGTATCTCTAGCATTTGCAGCATCAGAACTTACAGAATCAGTATCTTCGGATAAGACAACAGTGTGAGTTGTAATGGAGGCTTCAACATCCTCTAATTGCTGATCTGGTTCAAAGGTCTGATCAACAGCCATATCCTGATGCTCACCTATATTCTGATCATCAGCATTTAGATGCAGAGAAGGTGTAGTAGATAACTCTGGAGTTTGAACAGCATCAGTAACAGGTGTTGTTGATAGATTATTTGCTGTTGGAGCTTCTAAGAAAATTACTTCAGGCACAACCAAGTTTTGAACATCAATATCAGCACTTGTGCCTGGATCAACAGGAGATACAGATGGTGTGTTGGCCTTTTCAGAAATAGCTTCCTGAGATGGAGTTGATGGAGAAGAATGACTTTAGCAAATTCCTTTTCTTGTGAGATCAGAGATTCCTGATCCCCTTCCTTAACTGCTTCCTCTTCATCATCTGAAACTGGCCTATTTGTCCTCTGTTTCTTGTATCTCTTTGTAGATTTGGATTCCTTGGGAGTTTCAGGAACTGTCATTCTTCTAAGCCTCTTGAGAAGCCTAGATCCCCCAATTCCAGAATCCTTCTGAGAAGTCTCTTTCTCAGCTTCATCAATAACAGGTTCTGAAGAAGGAACCTGGTCCTCAGTATCAGATTCATCTCTCAAGGAAATCCTCCTTCTCTTTTGAGGTGTTTGAGGAACAGTCTTTGTCCTCTTTGGCTTGGAAGATGAAGGCTTCACAGTAGGTACTGAGGTTGAGGGTTGAACTGTCTGTGAAGTAGAGAGATAGGATTTAATATATTGCCTGAGGGTTGGTTGAGTAGAATGGGTGGTAGGTGCTGATGGTTGTTGTGGTGTTTGGGAGGTTGTTGTTGGTTGGACATCAGAATAAACAGCTCTATAAGTATCAGGATCAACATTTACTAAGATCTGTTTTACAGACTGAGGAATCTGTAAAGGTCTAACCACTGATTTCTTAGTGTCCGCATTTATCAGGTCATTAAAGTAACGTTTTGCAACCTTAAAAGGTGGAGTTGAGGAACTGACTAATTGAGGTTCATCAGTACAAAA
This sequence comes from Apium graveolens, assembly GCF_009905375.1. NCBI lineage: Eukaryota > Viridiplantae > Streptophyta > Magnoliopsida > Apiales > Apiaceae > Apium > Apium graveolens. The sequence continues at coordinate 119,425,431 of NC_133649.1, forward strand.
AGTATATATAAGTTGACAGAATCTAGCAAAGTAAACAACATTCCTATCCTCTGTCATCCTATCCCCAATAAAACCAATTATAGCAATTGCAAAATCAAAATGAGCTTGGTTTATAATAGCATACCCGATGTGCTGACTCAGAATTAGGATAACATCAAAATTCGAACACTTGTTCCCAAAAGCTTTAGTGATGCAGTCGAAGAAGAAGCTCCATTCTCTTCTGATATGAGCCCGTTTCAACTGCCCAAGCTTTGCCAAACTCTGTTCATACCCCAAATGGGCCATTAAATCCTGAAGAGCTGATTCCTCTGGAATTGAAAAGGTACATCCTTCTGGGAAATGTAGAGCCTTGCGTATTGTACCAGGAGTGACAACATATGAAGAATCACCCACTTCGAAAATAATACTGGGAGTACCATGTGTACCACCATTATCAAAGTGCCCTGTCCGCCAAAATGTCAGAACTTGTTGGCTCGAAAAGACTGAAGGCTGGGTCAATGCATACCCAATCTCACTATGTGCAAGAAGATCTTACACAAAATGTAATTCAGATGGAGCTTCAGCATGATCAAGAATTGCAGCATAGTTATTTGGAACAAACTTAGCTCCATCAATTATTAAATCCTTAGGTGCCATGTGAAAAATTGAGATTTAAGAGTGTCTGTTAGGTGTTTGAGAAAATATCTGTATGAAAAACCAACGTGAGAAGAAGAAAGAGAGTAAAAGCAAGTAGAGAAAAATTATGAAAGGAAATAAAAGATTAAAAAATCTTCTCTCTGTCTTACTTTTACTCCCTTTTTTTTGTTAAAAAAAATGTAACCGTTGGATACCTGTCAGACATGCAATAATAACAGATAGTTACTGGGCTCGAGAAAACAGTAATCATTACTTACCCACTTGCAGTTTTTCAAGGAAAAACCGTTCCACTTACCCAGATATTCCATTAATCAAGGTAAAATAGTTTTAATTCAAAATTGAAACCGTTCCCACTTATTTAATTATTTTTCACTGCAATATTAATATTCTGAAAATAAATCAAGTGAAAATGACCAAAATAAATTAGATGAGTTAGTACTGATAAAGTAAAATCAGAACTTAGAATTTATATGGTCATCAGAATATGAATATTTATCAGGATTTGTCAATGCATTACAAAATATCTCAGAGACAAAATCTTGAAACAAAAACAAATTTCATTAATATATCAAGAGAATACATTCATGAAATTGAAAGTACATCCGAATTTATACAAGATTTCCCTAAGCTGCTAAACCTAACATCAACAGCCTTAGTCCTAGCTCAAGAAGCAGGGCAAGGCTGATGATGAAGAAAAACAGGAAGAAGAAAATAAATCATTTCTTCTTCCTACTCTCGACAAACAGAATGGCGAGTCAAATGATTCGCTCTTGCTGGCGGAGAGCTTCCAGCCTTTCCTCCTCCAATCGCTCTAGATGGCGATGGTAATCCATATAGAAGAACAGGAGGTGGGTGAGTACCTCATGTGGGACAGAGTCCCATATCTCATCAGGAATGGCAGTGACGTGCCATTCCTGCCGCCAATCGGCACAGCTTAGCTCCATAGTGAAGGTTTCATAGTTCAAAAACATGTTGTATCTGACCATAGTGTTTTTGATAGAAAAAGTATGAAGGTAAGTTTGTGAGAAAAGATTTGATGAGACGGCTGATGTGAAGTGGTTGCTTATATAGGCAGGAGAATGCCAGGAGACGCAAAGAAATTTAATGTTGACAGGTAGAATTAATTCTACCTCGTCTCCCCAGACTTGGAAAAAGAAAAAATTCATTGGAAAGAGAAAACATGGTTTAATCAGCACAAGAAGCAAGTAAAAGTTCACTGTTCAAGTACGAATATCACTAACCTAACCATAGTGACTATTAATCTTCCACTTCACATATTTTAGTTTGAACCGAGACTGTTATTAAATTTTATCCACAGATAAGTCAAGTAAAGAATTAGACTGTAATATCAGAACTTAGACTTATATCAGAACTTAGACTTATATCAGAACTTAACAGTCATCAGAACATAATTTCTTAACTCGAAAAAGGAATGCCTATCTTAAGAAGTTCTCACACAAATTTTGATTTATATTCTTCAGAACTTAATCATCAGAATATGTAATCAGAACTTGTCCTCAGAATTTATGCAATGAAACACAATGACTGTTCATCTAAAATAACATAGATCACCACAGTAATTTTCATCATTCATATGGAGTGATTAGTGTGTGCATTAAGCTAAATATCAGACAAAGAGTAAAGTCTAATTCACTTCAGTACATCTTAGAAATAAGGCATAACTAAAACTTTGCTAAAGAACTGTCATTATTCTGAAACCTACTGATGAATGAGTTCATGCTTGAGTCCACCTCAACTATTTTGTGCTAATTTTATGCATCTTTTTAAAGTCCATTTCACAGTGGTTTCTCAGTGTAAGTGAGTCACGACTGCTTATCATAATTTATGCTATTATCAGAGTATTTCTCCAGTAATCATAGAGTGTGAAAAGTCACCAAGAAAATATTTTAGTTGCTTTTCTGATGCATATTACTTAATACCAGCAATGCACTTGGGTCGTCCTTTCCACATTTTTACTCTAGATCTCAAAGGAGTACCTGATTTTATTCTTTGATCCTTTTGCTTTTTCTTTTGATAAGTGAGGTTTATCAGCACTTAGTGCATTCAGCAGATTTACTAGTATCAGAACTTAACAGATGAGTAGCATTATTCTAATTTGTGACTTAGTAATAAGATAGACAAAGTAAACTCAACTAAGCTCAATTATCAGAATTTGCTTGTGTCAATAGATTTCCACAGAAATAATTACTTCTTATATGAGATCCTTTATTTATTGAAGACTACTAGGTCAGCATCTAGCACAGTAATCCTCATAGGATTGAATAGTTACTTAAACAGACATATCACTTATCAGAGTTTAGAAACATATATCAGATAACAGTCAGTACTTAAACACATTTGTCAATTAAGCACAGAATGCACAAAGAGATTAAATTCTGTAAATACTGATCATAAAGTCTGATATAACGGAACAAAACTAAGCAGATTTAGAGAAAGAACCTGAAACCATTCCAAGTTCATTTACCAATCTTGTAAAAGTGGCTTCACACAATGGTTTTGTGAAGATATCTGCTAGTTGTTGATCTGTTGGAACAAAGTGCAATTCCACTGTACCTTCATCCACATGTTCCCTGATGAAGTGATACCTGATGCTGATGTGCTTTGTCATAGAGTGTTGAACTGGATTACCTGTCATAGAAATAGCACTTTGATTATCACAGTAAATAGGGATTTTGAAATGTGTTAACCCATAATCCAGTAACTGATTCTTCATCCAAAGAATCTGTGCACAACAGCTTCCTGCAGTAATATACTCTGCTTCTGCAGTTGATGTGGAAATTGACTTTTGTTCCTTGCTGAACCAAGAAACCAATCTGCCTCCAAGAAATTGGCAGCTTCCACTTGTGCTTTTTCTGGCAATTTTGCAACCTGCAAAATCTGCATCTGAGTAACCTATTAGTTTAAAATCTGATTCTCTAGGATACCACAATCCCAGATCAGCTGTTCCTTTAAGATACTTGAAAATTCTTTTCACAGCTGTTAAGTGAGGTTCTCTTGGATCTGCTTGAAATCTTGCACAAAGACAGGTAGCATACATGATATCAGGTCTACTAGCAGTTAGATAGAGTAGAGAGCTAATCATACCTCTGTAATCAGTAACATCTACTGATTTACCAGTATCCTTATCCAGTTTTGTTGCAATGGCCATGGGAGTGGATGCACTTGAACAATCTTGCATTCCAAATTTCTTCAGCAAGTTTCTGGTGTACTTAGTTTGACAAATAAAAGTTCCTTCTTCATTCTGCTTGACTTGAAGGCCCAGAAAATAGCTAAGTTCCCCCATCATACTCATCTGATACCTTGACTGCATCAGTTTGGCAAACTTCTTGCAAAGTCTGTCATTTGTAGACCCAAAAATGATATCATCAACATAAATCTGGACTAGAAGTAAGTCCTTTCCATGGTTGAGGTAGAACAATATTTTGTCTATTGTTCCTCTGTTGAATCCACTTTCCAGAAGAAACTGAGCTAAAGTCTCATACCATACTCTAGGAGTTTGCTTAAGTCCATAAAGTGCTTTATCAAGCCTGTATACATAATCTGGATGTTTGGAATCTACAAAGCCTGGAGGTTGTTCGACATATACTTCCTCCTCTAATTCTCCATTGAGAAAAACACTTTTCACATCCATTTGAAAGACAGTAAACTTTTTGTGAGCAGCATAAGCCAAAAATATCCTTATGGCTTCTAACCTAGCAACTGGTGCAAATGTTTCATCATAATCAATTCCCTCCTGTTGAGAATATCCTTTTGTAACCAGCCTTGCCTTATTCCTTGTAATTATGCCATCACTGTCAGTTTTGTTTCTGAATACCCACTTTGTACCAACAACAGATCTATTCTTTGGTCTTGGCACTAGGGTCTAGACTTTGTTTCTTTCAAATTCATTTAACTCTTCCTGCATTGCTTGCACCCAATCAGCATCTTGAAGAGCTTCTTCCACTTTCTTTGGCTCAGTCTGAGAGAGAAAAGAATTGTAAAGACATTCGTTTGAAGTACCTGTTCTAGTTCTGACACCTGCATCAGGATTTCCAATTATCAAATCAGGTGTATGTGATTTTGTCCACTTCCTTGCAGATGGAAGGTTTTCTCTAGAACTGGATGCTCCCCCATGATCCATGCTGTCTTAATTTTCATTTTCTGATGCTCCCCCTGAAACTATGTTCTCTGAGTTTGATTCTTCAGAATTTAGATTTTCAGCACTATCAGAACTTGGCTTATCAGAACTTGACGAATCAGAACTTGAAGAGCCAGATGTATGTTCTGATGTTTCTTGAGATGTGGTATGATCTTGAGTATGCTCCCCCTGCATAGGTGCATCTTCCTTTGGCGTAGTCACCATAGTTTCAATAACATCAGAGTTTAATCCATCGGAGTTTATAGTATCAGGACTTAGACTGTCAGGATTTTCAGTATCAGAATTTGAGTTTTCATTTTCAAATCTCAGCTGATCATGATCAATAAAATCTTCAAGACCAGTAATCTTCTTGTCATCAAAAGAGACATTGATAGATTCCATGACCACTTTTGTTCTCAAATTATAGACTCTGAAGGCTTTTATGGAAAGTGGATATCCAACAAAAATTCCTTCATCAGCTTTTAGATCAAACTTGGATAGCTGTTCAGGATGAGTCTTGAGAACAAAACACTTGCATCCAAATACATGAAAGTACTTCAGATTTGGCTTCTTTTTCTTCACCATCTCATATGGTGTTTTTCCTTGCTTGTTAATGAGTGTTGCATTTTGAGTAAAACAAGCAGTCTGCACAGTTTCAGCCCAGAAATAGGTTGGAAGCTTTGCTTCTTCAAGCATTGTACATGCAGCTTCAATGAGAGTTCTATTCTTCCTTTCAACAACTCCATTTTGCTGTGAAGTTCCAGGAGCAGAAAATTCCTGCTTAATTCCATGGTTTTTGCAGAACTCTTCCATTATCAAATTCTTAAACTCAGTGCCATTATCACTCCTTATTGTTTTCACATAATCTTTGACCAATTTATCCAGATGTTTGACATGATCAATCAAGATAGATGCAGTTTCACTTTTTGTGTGCAAGAAATACACCCATGTGTATCTAGTGAACTCATCCACTATGACCAATGCATATTTCTTCTTTGCAATAGACATGACATTTACTGGACCAAATAGATCAACATGTAGTAGATGATAAGGCTCAAGAATTGATGATTCAGTCTTGCTCTTGAATGAAGATTTTCTTTGTTTGGCCTTCTGACAAGAATCACAAAGGCCATCAGGAGCAAATACTGACTTTGGCAGTCCTCTCACTAGATCTTTCTTGACCAGCTCATTTATATTGTTGAAATTTAAATGAGAGAGTTTCTTGTGCCAATTCCAGCTTTCTTCAATTGATGCTCTACTCATCAGACAGATTGCAGAACCATCAGTACTTGTTGAAAGCTTAGCTTCATAAATGTTACCACGCCTGTATTCTTTTAGAACAACTTTGCCTTTAGATTTACTCACAACCTCACAGTGTTCTTCAAAGAAATCAACATGATAACCTCTGTCACAGATTTGACTTATACTCAGCAGATTGTGTTTAAGTCCTGAGACCATAGCTACTTCTTTAATGATGGCATTCCCAAGATTGATATTGCCATATCCCAATGTTTTTCCAATGTTGCCATCTCCATAAGAAAGTCTTGGGCCAGCTTTCTCCAGAAAGTCTGATAGCAGGGCTTTATTTCCAGTCATATGTCCTGAACATCCATTGTCCAGAACTAGAATATTTTTCCTGTTGCCCTACAATCACAAAGACCACTAATGATTAGTTTTAAGGACCCATACTTGCTTGGATCCTTTGGCCTTATCAAGTTTGTTAACATTTGCAGCGGATTTAGCATCAGGGTTTATGTTAACATTTTTCTTATCAGAACTTACACTATCATACTTTGAATCATAATTTACACTAGAAGGAACAATGGAAACTTTCTTCAAAGAAGGTTTTAATTGATAATAATCATAGTACAAGCTATGATATTCCTTACAAGTATAAATGGAATGCCATAAACTACCACAATGAAAACAAGGATTCTGTGGTTTATATCTAACAGACTGACTCTTAACTCCTGATTTTGAAGGTAAGGAGTTAATGTTCTTATTCTTCCTGCAAAAAGAAGCCAGATGGTTAGAACTTCCACAGTTATGACATGTTTTCCTAGGAGAATCAGGAACAGGTTTATAATCATTGATTTTATTCACACCTTCCTTTCCATTCCTATTTTTCCTAGGTGATTTTACCTTGTTTACATTATTAACATCTTTCAGCTTATGCTTAAGCTGCTTCTTAGTCATTAAGCCTATGTTTACTTCAGCTGTCTTTTCCTGTTTTAGTTTGTCAGAAGTTAATCCCTCTCTAACTTCTGATTTATCATTATCAGACTTTACAGTTACAAACTTAACAGGTTTTAACTTTGGCTTTTGCTTAACAACGGGCTTAATTTCTACAGTTGCTTTATTATTCTTATCCTCTCCATAACCTAAGCCCTCTTTCCAATTTTCACTACTTAGCAAATTTTGAGTTGTTCTGCCAGAGTTAGTCCAAGTCATGTTTATCTATCTTTCCTTTTCTAACTCAGTTTTTAGAGATTCATTCATTTTTAGCACTTCATCCCTAACATAAAAAGCATCATCTCTATCCTTCTGAGTTTGATGGAACATAACTAACTCCTTTTCTAAGAAATCATTTCTTTTCTTAAAAGCAAGATTTTCAGAAGTTAATCTTTCACATGTTAAAGTTTGATCTCTATAACTAACAAATATGGTTTTAAGATATCTTTTCAACTCATTAATATCATCAGTATGAAAAGCATAAGTAGTCTGAGGTACCTTTGTTTCAGCAGCTTCAGAACTGCTCTCAGCACTTTCTTTATCAGCATTTGCCATCAACGCATAGTTCTCCTCACTTTCAGAGTCTAAGGTGTCTGTCCAGCTTTTCCAGCTTTGTGACAAGAGCCTTGCCTTTGTCACCCTTTACCTTCTTGCAATCAGGAGATATGTGGCCTTTCTCACCACAGTTATAGCATTTGACATTGGTATAATCTCCTCTATCAGACTTTCCTCCTCTGCCTTCAGATCTTCTGAAATTCTTCTTATTAGTACTTATGCCTTTCCTGGAAAACTTCTTTCCCTTCCTGAACTTCCTGTATGCAATCTTTGTCATCCCTTTCACCATAAGAGCACACAGCTTCATCATCTCCTCATCAGCATCAGTCTCAGGCAAGCTTTCAGAATCTGAGTCATCATCATTTTCAGAACTTGATGACTCAGTTTCAGACTTTGTGAACAGAGCTTTACCCTTGTCTTTCCTTGAGGTAGCTGCCTTGGGCGATTCTTCTTCAGCCATAAGAGCAACTGTCTTTGACTTTCCTCCTTTCCTCTTGTTTCTTTGTTCCATCTCAAGTTCATGAGTCTTGAGCATTCCATAAATTTCATCAAGAGTTGTTTCATCAAGATTGTAATTGTCTCTTATTGTTGTTGCCTTCAAATCCCAACATTCAGGAAGAGCTAACAGGAATTTAAGGTTTGAATCTTCAAGATCATACTCCTTATTAACCAGTGACAAATCATTCAAGAGTTTGACAAATCTATCATATGAATCAGTCAATGATTCATTAGCCTTTGAGTCAAAGTGTTCATACTCTTGAGTGAGTATTATCTTCCTGTTCTTCTTAATTGTATCAGTTCCCTGACACCTTGTTTCCAGAGCATCCCATATCTCCTTAGCAGTCTTGCAGTTAATTACCCTGTTTGACATTACATTATCAATGGCACTATGCAGTAAGTGTCGTACCTTAGCATCCTTAGCAATTGATGCGATATCTTCAGCAGTATAATCACTCTTTTCCTTTGGTACAATCTTTGCTGCCTCACCTGCAATTGCAACAACGAGCTTGGTTGGTTTGTGAGGCCCTTCCTTGATTCTATCAAGATATTCTGGATCTGTAGCTTCCAGAAACATGGTCATCCTCACCTTCCATATGGCATATTCAGATGGTCTCAGTATGGGAACTCTGATGGTTTCATACCGACTTTGGATTTGTGTCTTTGGAGGTTCTTCAGTTTTGGTAGGCTTAGTTGGAGTTTCTGTGTCAGACATGATTGTGTTTGGATCTTTAACTGTATGTGTGTTAACAGATAGGCTCTAATACCACTTGTTAGGTCACACATACTGTAGAGGGGGTGAATACAGTGTAAAATACAATCAAATCGAACTTTAATATCTTAAGTAACAGAAAATAAACTTTATTGAAACAATAAACTCTGTTACAGTATGGAACTGTTACCTCTCAGTGATGAACAAATATCACGAGAGCTGCTAGGGTTACAATGAATAATCTTCTCAAATATGATAACACTTATAGTGTAAACCCTATGTCTGTGTTTATATATTACACAGTTACAAGATAATCACTAATTGATATGGAATATAATTCTGCTTCCTAAAATATATCAATCAGATATCTTTTCTTCCAAGTATTCCATTCTTCACGGAACTCCTTCTTCATTCATATCTCTTCTTATGTTTATCTCGATCTTCTTTCCTTTAATCAGCTACTATCCTTATCTGATTGTCCTTCATCACTTAAGTTCTGATATCCAACTTCTGATGATTATCTCCTGATAATATAAGTACTGATATCCTTAAGTCCTGACTTCCAGTATAAGTACTGATTCCCAGTTAAGTACTGATTTGTCCTGTTAAGTAAGATCTGAAAACTAAACATAAACCATATTAGCCATGACATTATCAAATATATCTAACAGCAGATCAACAATAAATTAGAATGGACACTAGAACCAACATATGCACTATAACCTGCTGATCAGTTAGGGTATAACGTGGATCTATACCCATCTGTATAGACCCACCAACTTATAGGGTATATAATATTCGGGATATATCGTGTACTTATTTTGCTAATAAATAATTATTATATATCTTCAGTATTTATTTTGTGAATTATTTGTTAAGTGTTAAATATGTTTGGATGTTTAAAAAAAATATTAATTGAGTATTTTAATTTTTATATGTCCAAAATAAAATATAAATATTTGTCATATCTTCCTATTTATTTTTATGTTCATTTATGATTTTAAAGGAAATATATGGATTTTATAAAATCTTTTTCCGAGTATTTAAAAACTATTTTATACAATCGGGAACCAACCGACGTAATCCGTTTTTACGTTTTTATAACCCGAAACTCTTCCGAGAACTCCTTCCTAACCTAATTGCAATATTCTGAGCATTTTCCATATTTCGACTTTTTCGATCCGGCGTACAGTTTGTCCTCCGCGGGTCCCGGCGCAACATTTTCGATACAATATTCGTTTCGGTAAATCAATAAAACTTGTATTTTCGATAAACGTGATCTTTTTATTAAACTATCACAATTATCACCTCGTAATACGTGTTACCAGGCGCTGAGACCAAGACCGCATTACAAATTGTACTATTTTATATCCGGAATAATCCAACGGGATACTAATTTTCCGTAATTATAAATAGCATTTACCGTATTTTATTTCATATCAAAAATCATTTGCAGACAGTAATTACATAATTTTCCAGAGAAAATTTATTTATTCATAAACCTTTCTGAAAATCAAACCAACAATCAGAGGTGTTACCGAAATCCGTTTGGAAAGCTCGAGTACTCAAAACGAAGGTCTTGAGGTATACTATCAGAATCTGTGTTCCATATCACTGCAGAATCAAAGGTTTATTTTCTGGAAATTGATTTATTTTCGAATTATTTTGATTAAAAATATGAATTTTTGTTCGGATGATTGTTTGGATGATTTGATGCTTGCATGTTGTAGAGCTTGTTTTTCTCATGATTTTCATATGTCATATGACTGATTTGGAGTTCAACAACATGTTCAAAATTGAGTTTAATCTTCGAATTTTAAAATTAGGGTTTATAACCGTATGAATATTTTTAATTGAATTTGGGGGTTTCTTATTTCGGGATAGATAGATGTTGTGGTATAGTGGGTTGTGTTCTTTGTGAAATTTGCAATCTATTCGTACAAGTTTTGCAAATCGACGAGGTCTGTAGCGAAGGGAGTTGTATTTTAATGTTTTTGTCGAACTCGCCGGAAACCGGCGAGTTTCTTGAACATTTTCCTGCCAACCCCGGGATGATTAGAATGAATTGATGGCATGGTTGTGTTCCTTGTGAAGTGTAGATGTGATCTGGAGGTTGTGAAGGTGTGGCGGTGCCGGAGACTAGTTCTCCAGCGAACCCGTCGTTTTCCGGCAGGGTGAACTGCAAAATTGCAGTTTAGCCCCTGTCTTTTTGTAGGTGATGAAGTTTAGTCCCCCAGGTTTCCAGAACTTGCATATTTTGGATTTCTGTTTTACAATTATTTAAAAATCATATTTTCTATTTATTTTAATTATAAAAATCCGTTTTTAATTTCTGAAAATTCCAAAAATTATTATTTTAATTCCAAAAATTATTTTTAATTCAAAAATAAATCTGAATTAATTTGTTAATTAATTTCAGTAAATATTTAATTGATTAATTGGTCAATTAATTTGAAAATTAATTGATTAATTGATTTAATTAATTATTAATTGATTTTAATTAATTATTTAATTAGATTTAATCATTTAAAAATGATTTAAAAATTCCGAAAAATAGTTTCGAGCTTTAAAATATTATTTTAAATTGTTTTCAAGGATCGATAATTATTATAAAATTGTTTTGAAGCCAGATTTGTCCAACTGAACCCTGCTTATTACTATGAAATTGATCCAACGGCCCGTTTTAATTCTGAAAAATATTTTAAAAATCATTTTAAATACCCGAAAGCCTGTTTATGACCCGAGACTCCTTTATAAATGATATATCATCGATTGTTTGACATGTTATGTGCTATATGTGACTTGTTGGTTAACTTTCGGTCTATATGTTCGGTGTTTACTTGTTTATAACATAACTTTCAATCCGTTAATCGGATTTGGGTGAAACGAAGGGTAGATAGAAGTATGTTTCGAATAGGATCGTATAAGTTGAGTATTGATAGATGCTTATGATATGTGAGCAGAAGAGGCAAGGCGTGGGAAAGGGAAATATATAGTCGAGGAGTAGACGGTTGTAATTGGAAGTTAGTGCAGTATAGCAAGCTAGTACCAGGCAAGTGTTCTGAACTTTCTCGAGATATATTGTAGTTGATTGATAGTCCTGTTTTATATTGCAAGTGCTTTGAAGCACTGAACCCTAAACCCTGATTTCAGTTATTGATCTTGAGCCGTAAACCTTATTCTTTCTAAACCATTGATTGTTGTACACCCAAATATGAACCACAAATATACGATACTACTCCACAAATACATACAAACTAAATACCAAACACTGAATCGAATTACTTACATATTCAAACCATTGTACCTTATGCTTTGAAAGACCAAATCCTTGTAACCCTGAAACATTGATTCCTTTATTATCCAATTCTTTCATTACCTAACATCCAAGCTTTGAAATTGCCATATTGATCCCTTGTGAAGATTGAAACCATTTTATTATCAAACATCCAATGTTGTTTATGATTCTGTTTATTGCTTTACATTGTTTATTCTGTTACTATGTTAGAATAGGGTTGTTTTTATAAAATTATGGACCAGATTCATGGTCAGACCAGATTAATGGTTAAGTTAGGCCAATGTGTGCCTTGGATCCAGTAGTTAGAGCAGTGCTGTGTGCTTTGCTCGAGGTTAGTGCGTGACTGATCAGCAGCCTAATCATGTTTTTTTTGAATGAAAATATAATATCCAATTCTAAATCATAATTCATTATTCACTTGATATCATAACCTTTTCACTTGATGATCATTATTCTCAGTCTTGTCATTGAGACTTGCTGAGCTAGTTAGCTCATTTGTGCGATGTTGTTTATGTTCTTTTCCAGTTAAGAAGGAACCAGTTGGTAGCGAGGATCCCCAGTCCAGCGCGAGAGCTAGGGATTCAGGTTGATCGAGTTAAGCTAGTAGGCATCTTTCGAGATAATATAAGTTTGTAAAAGTTTGTAATAATGTTTAATACTCAGTTCTGAGTTTGAATAGTTGGGATTTGGACGATTGTAATATAAAGTGTGTGTTTGGCTTGTGTGCATACTTTAACCTGCTGCGGTCCGTGGTAGTTGGTAAGTAGGGTCACTGCATATTATTATTATCTTTATTATTGTTATAAGCAGGTTATAAATAAGGTGTGTGTGTGAACTCCAAAATTCTGACCCGAGTTTGGAGGGCGCCACAGGTTTGGTATCAGAGCTACAGGTTATAAGTCACTGACACAAGCCTAGGTTGACGGGAATGGGTAGAGGGTTAGGATTAGAAGTAAGGAATAGAAAGATAGAACGTCGAGAGGTTGAGTGCTACGGTATAACAGGTATTAGTATGATTCACGTCATGGTTCGAGATTCTTATATTGCGACATGATTTCAGATAGCAGCGATGACCGACTCTTTCATTCTCGTATCAGCTGACCACTCAGAGCCCTCAATTGGAGTACCATCTTCAGATCCATGTCCTGTTATTCCACCAGCATTGGCTATTCTACCTCCACTTGTGTTGCAGTCCGTACCATTACAGGCTATTCCACCCCCAGGCATGAGGCCACCTATCAGAGGACCCCCACCTGCTGATTCAGGCTTTACTGGTCATTCAGTTACAGGAGTACCTTTCCAGTTCTTTTCCTCTCCTGTCCCATATCATCAGTTTGAGGCTTGCCTTATGGAGCAACGATTCTTACAGGGTCAGATTCAGGAGTTATTACATATCATGCGTACCAGAGAGGTTGGGAGTGGTGAAAGGCGAATCAGAGAGAGGCTTCAGGTGTTTCATAGAGCAGCTGCTGTGAGGATTGCTAAAGCTACATATGAGGACATCACCCCTGATTTTCTAGTGGAGTGGGCTAAGTGGGATCTAGAGGAGCTTGAGGAGATTGGAGGTCCAGACTTGCCATGAGTCAGAGATCCAGAGATGGAGATGCTGATTAGAGTTGTTATGACTGTGTAGTATGTATCAGTAGACTTTTGGGTTGTATTTATAGACTAGATCTGCTGACTAGTGAGTAGGTTCGTTGTACCCTTTTGCTTTTACTTCTGAAGCGTCTTTACGCTTGTACCACCTAAAACTTTTGATCTATATATATCAGTACCTTTTTCCTTTCCAGTATTGTCATTTACTTTACTGCACCTATTTTACTTTACCTTATTTATTGCACCAGTTATACCCCTGTGATACCATGTACCCTATTCCCATAACTGTTTATATTTGTAAAGAAGCATTTAATTTACTTAGTTCAACTGTTACAACTGTTTTCAAAAAGAGATATTTCTATTTTATAAAACTTTTCTTTTATGCAAAAAATTTGATTTAAAAGCTAAATAAGTTGTTTGATTCTTTACAGAAAAATGCCTCCCAGAAGAAATACCTGCACCAATACCCAGAATGAAGAAACCAATAACAACAACAATAATAACCAAGATGATACAAACCAGAATGTGAACCCAGGACCCATAGACCCAGCAATAGCTCAGATTCTCCAAATCTTGGCCCAACAAACAGTTCACCTGGCATAACAACAACAAAGACAGACCAATCCCCAGGTAACTTTTAAAACTTTTCAGGAAGTAAACCCATCAGAATTCAAGGGTTCCTTAGAACCGATTGAAGCAAATGTTTGGTTAAAGGAAATAGAGAAGTCATTTGCCTTAGTGAAAGTGAAGGAAAAACAGAAGGTTGAGTTTGCAAGTTATTAATTGAAGAATGAGGCCACCTATTGGTGGGAGACTGTGAAGACATTGGAAGGTACAGATGTTATTACTTGGGAAAGGTTTAAGGAATTGTTTTTAGAAAAATATTTTCCCCAGTTTGTTCAGGATCAGATGGAACTGAAGTTTCTAGAGTTAAAGCAAGAAAATATGTCGGTGGCGGATTATGAAAGTAAGTTTGAAGAGTTGTCAAGGTATGTGCCTTCATATGTGGATACTGACAGGAAGAAGGCTAAGAGGATCCAGCAAGGTCTGAAGCCATGGATCAGAGGGAAGGTAGCCATATTTGAATTGGATACCTATGCAGGAGTTATACAGAAGGCCATGATTGCAGAGACAGAGAGAGAGATGTCCCAGAAGGAGAAGGAAAGTAAGAAGAAGAAGTTTAAAGAGAATGAAGTTCAGTCACAATCACGGAAGTTTCCAAACTTTAAGAAGGGTAAGTTTCAGCCAGGGAGAAATTTTAATATTAAGAGACAAAATGAGGTGACGGAGGCCAGGGAAACCGTCCAGCCAATGTGAATCAGCCGAATCAGTTAAGGTTAACTTTTCCAGATTGTCAGGTATGTGGGAAGAAGCATGGAGGAGTTTGTAACAAGTTGAATGTAGTTTGTTTCAAGTGTAACCAGAAAGGGCACTATTCGAGGGAGTGCCGAAATCAGCCAGTGAGAGAGCCAACAAACAAGGATCAGCCTATCCGAAATCCAGCAGTTAAGATTCCAGCTATTGGATTTACGTGCTTTAAATGTTGGAAACCAGGACATATAGCCAGGGATTGCAAGACACTGTTAGTGTATACTGAAAATATTTATTTGAAGTATGTACATTTATTTCTGGCCAGTTTATTTGAGAATCATTTGAATGTTTACATGTTGTCTAATATTATATATTGTGAACAATCTAGTATCAAATGGGATACAGAATATTAGATTGTTAAATACGGTTATATAATATAATAAGGTTCACAGCACAGGTGGTGTTGGACAATCCACTGGTATGGCTGTAGTATTATTTAGATTAGTTTATATTGACTAATAAATAATACTAGTATACTTTGTGTATATTGAACAGGATCAAATTTAGAATTGTTCCCTTAATACTGATTAAGAGGGAGAACTAAGATTCTATGTTATTATTAATGCTTAGGTTCTTAATCCGAAAATAGTAATTGACACGTGTATATTATTTACATGCTTTGATTTATATATGAAATAATTCTTTTGAATTATATCATTATATTTTGGGTGATGGAATTATATACATGGTGGATATTATTTATTGAAGGAATCCATGTCCTGATAATATTCGGGTTAATGATGTCCCCTTGAAAGCTCAAAAAGATTTAATTATATGAAACCCTGCAGGTGGAATTTATTCTGGCATAATTAAATAAAGGTTGAGTGGATGATCAAGGATAAAAGATATTAATTAAATAAATTATCAGTAATTTATTTAATTAATGGACATATGATATTTTAAACATGGGGAATTTAATAAGCAAATAATATTGGAACCGAATTAATTAAATTACGGTATTAGGAAAGGTAGTGCAAATATTAATTCTTTAGTGGATTGAATTAATATTTAATTACATTGGGCTAGGCTCAAGATGTAATTAGAAGGCCCAACCTAATTATCCATGGTCCCTATTGTAGCCTATATATATTCTTATTCTCTTTTTGCTTGGCAATTGTGTGAAAACATATTATAGCCACCAAGAAGCAAGAAGAGAGGATAACTTGAGAAGACGGAGGCCACACTTCGCTCAAGGGAATTTGGGAATACAATAGAAGAGCGTGGAATCAACCATTAACAAGGTAATCCTCTTTTCGTAATCTTTATCGTAAAACGTAGTAACACCCTAAGTCCGTGGTTCCCAACAATTGGTATCAGAGCCTGGTAATGGGTTCTACGTTTTATGATATAATATCCATGTCGTAATTATATATGCGTGTATATAGTGTTTTGCTTGTATTGGTTTTGATGCAGGTTGTTAATCCACTATTATGGCCATGTATATTTCAATTATGTGTTTGGATCCCACGTGGTTTAATCGTGGTTAATTTTTGTTTTGGTTTCCACGTGGTTTAATCGTGGTTGTAATTTACACGAGGGTTGATCGTGTTAGAATAGATTTTACAAAATTAGTTTTGTATTAGATCTATTTTTTTTGTAATTGTTCCGGGTATTTTGTACTAGTTATGTGCGATCGGAAATCAATTCCGGTAGTTTTTTGTTCCGCTGTGCGATTACAAGGGGCTGCTGGGGCTGTTGCGGCAGCTGGGACTGCTGGGACTGCTGGGGCTGCTGGGGCTGCTGGGGGCGTCGGGGCGCGCTTGGGGCGGATTTTTTTTGAGAGCTGGATTTTTTTTTCAAGGGCCATAATAGTGGAAAATTTATTTTAATTTTTTCCATTAAATTTTAATTATTACTTTAATTTATTGATTATGTGTGTCGTTAATTATGTGTGTAATTCTTTTAAAATTGCATGTTTAACTTAATTAGGACGACATGGACATAAAATTTATTTATTACTTTAATTAAATGTTATATGTTGCTAAAATTATGTGTGTATTTTGAATGCATGATTAGACATAATTATAACAACATAGGGCCCCATTTAATTTTAAAATTCCTCAATTTTAATAAAAAAAATTCTAAGTGGGAGAGGGAATTAATATGAAATTAAATCCCAAGGTCTCCATTATTGGTTGTAGGTAATTTAACATAAAGACGAATATAAATTATATATACGTCACCCATCGTGGCATGTAATTTGTGTTGTCTAGAATGTTATAAAAATTACTAGAACAAACTTCTTAAATTAATAAATTTTGAAAGGAATAAATACGGATTTTCTTTATTTCTGATTTGGGGCGATTTTGTCAAAAATGGGTTCATCGAACTTGTAAGGCTGTGGGTTTTAAGCGAGACCGATGTGACTCCTCCACTACCTGGAAATCAAACCATTGTTGAATATTGAATTGAAGTATTCTATTCAAGGCAAAATTACGAATATTGGAAGGTATACATGCCACCCATCGTGGCGTACCAAGTTCCATAGATTTCGAATAATTTAAGATTTGATGATGGTATACACTTAGCTATGAAAAATAATATAGTCCACCCCAACGTGGCATATTGTTTAGTAATAGGACCGAAGTAACATTTAAACAAAATTAGGTGGTATACATGTCACACATTGTGGCGTACCGGAAGCTTATGGTGTTTAGATGTTAGTGCATTAAATTTTAATAATTTAGATCTTAATAATTAATGCACCCTTATTTATGTGATGTTTTTATGCATGATTCTCAGGATAAAATGGGCTTTAATCCACTATTCACCATACTTAAGGATAACAAACTTACCGGACCTAACTATATTGAATGGAAACGAAATTTGGACATTGTGTTGACTGCTGAGGAGTATAAGTTTTGCACTTATGAACCCAAGCTTGAACAGCCTGCTGCTGATGCTCCTGAAGATGAGAAAGAGTATTATAAACGGTGGATTAAGGCTGATGAGATGTCGCGATGTTACATTCTGGCAGCAATGGCGGGTGTTTTGCAGCATCAGCATCAGTCTATGGCCACTGCTTCAGATATGCTCTTTAATCTCAAGGAACTTTTTGGAGATCAGAATAGGGCTGCTAGGCAAGTAGCCATGAAGGCTTTAATGAACACTCAGATGGCTGAAGGCACACCTGTAAGGGATCATGTTCTCAAGATGATGTCGCATCTGAATGAGATAGAGATCCTTGGTGCTGAACTTGACGGGGAAACCCAGATTGACATTATCCTTATGAGCTTGTCCAAGAGTTTTGAGCAGTTCCGCTTGAATTACAACATGAACAAGAGGCAGTATAGTCTCGCGGAACTGCTGACAGAACTTCAGGCAGCTGAAGGATTATTTCGGCAGAGTGTTCAAGTGAATGTGGCTGAGAAAGGTTCTTCCTCTAAGCCGAAAGGTATTAAGAAGAAGAAAAAGGCTCAGACACAGAAAGCTGTGAAGGCAGTGGGAGTTCAGGGTGGTGTGAAAAAGCCTAAGGGAAAGTGCTTCAGATGCAAACAGTCAGGTCACTGGAAACAGGATTGTCCTCTTCCTAAGAAGACAAACAATACTGGTATGTCTCTTTCTCTAGTTACAGAAACATTTATAGCGGCTATATCTACGAGCACTTGGTGTGTAGATACAGGAGCCACTGATCATGTTTGTAATTCTATGCAGGGGTTCCAACTATCCAGAATGCTTAGAGATGGTGAAATATATGTGTTCATGGGAGATGCTACGAAAGTAGCAGTAGTTGCAGTAGGAGTTATTCATTTATCTTTTGGTTCTGATAGGATTTTGGTTTTGAACAATTGTCTTTATGTACCTTCTTTTAGAAGGAATTTAATTTCGGTTTCTAAACTTGCTTTGGATGGTTATAATGTTTGTTTGGATCGTAATGTTTCTATTATGATGAATAAACGAATTATATGTTCTGGTACATTGCAAGACAATTTGTATATAATTAATCCTAGTCAACCTGTACTGCAACTGCAATTTAGGGAATTGAACAACACATCTTCTAACTCTACTAAAAGAAAGGAACCTTCCAGTTTGAACCAAACATATCTTTGGCACTTGAGATTAGGTCATATTAACTTGAGGAGGATTCAAAGACTGGTAGTAGACGGGCCTTTAAGCTCATTGGCAGTGGAGCCATTTCCAGTTTGTGAATCCTGCTTGGAAGGTAAAATGACTAATAGGCCTTTCAAGGCAAAGGGGAATAGAGCCAAACAAGTATTAGAATTGGTTCACTCTGATTTATGTGGACCCATGAATATCCAAGCAAGAGGTGGTTATGAATATTTTGTCACTTTCATTGATGATTATTCTAGATATGGGTACGTTTATTTGTTGCGTCGTAAGTCTGAGTGCTTTGATAAGTTCAAAAAGTACAAAGCTAAAACGGAGAAGCGACTTAATAAAAGTATCCAGTCACTACGATCAGATCGTGGTGGCGAATACTTGCTTGGAGAATTTAGGGAATATTTATCAGAAAATGGGATAGAATCCCAGTTAACTGCACCAGGCACACCCCAGCAGAACGATGTAGCATAGAGAAGGAACCAGACTCTTTTAGAGAGTGTTAGATCGATGATGAGTTATTCGGATTTACCCAAGTCGTTTTGGGGACATGCCTTAGAGACAGTAGCTTATCTTCTGAACTTAGTACCTTCTAAGTCGGTTCCTAAAACCCCCTTAGAATTGTGGACCGGGGATAAACCGAGTCTAAGACATATTCGAATATGGGGTTGTCCAGCACATGTGCTGAACAAGAACGCGACTAAGTTAGAATCTCGTACAGAAGTAAGGTTGTTTGTAGGCTACCCCATGGGAACGAAAGGATATTTATTTTATAGTCCGAAGAATCGGGATGTCATTGTTAGCACCAATGCAAGATTCTTGGAGGAGGACTATATAATGAATCACAAACCCATGAGTAGTGTCGTTTTAGAGGAACTAGTGGGAGGGACAAATAATACCCATGAAGCTGTAGTACAAGTAGAACAACCACAACATAATGTACAACCTGTCACTAATACCGTACCAGTGCCTCATCGTAGTGGGAGGGTTGTTCAACAGCGTGATAGATTCATGTTTTTGGGAGAGTCTTCAGACTTGGTCCCTGGTGAACATGATGATGATCCCCGTACATACGAAGAGGCAGTACCAGACAAAGATGCAGATCTTTGGCAAAAGGCGATGGAATCTGAGATGGAATCAATGTATTCTAATCAGGTCTGGGAGCTCGTGGAACCACCCAAAGGTATAAAACCTATTGGATGTAAGTGGATCTACAAGAAAAAGAGGGGATTAGATAAAAAGGTGAAAGCCTGGAAAGCAAGACTTATTGCGAAAGGGTATACTCAGAAAGAAGGTATCGATTATGAGGAAACCTTTTCACCGGTAGTCATGCTTAAGTCAATCCGTATTCTTTTATCTATAGCAGCTCATCTCGATTATGAGATTTGGCAAATTGATGTCAAGACAGCTTTTCTTAATGGAAGTCTTGAAGAAACCATCTGTATGCAGCAACCAAAAGGATTCATTAAGGAAGGCCAAGAGCATCTGGTATGTAAGCTTAAGAGGTCTATTTACGGACTTAAACAAGCTTCTAAAGACTGGAATATTCGTTTTGATCAGGCAGTCCAGTCATATGGATTTGATCAAAGTACAAGCGAATCGTGCGTGTATAAGAGAAGTGAAGGTAATGCAGTGGTTTTTCTAGTACTATATGTAGATGATATTTTACTCATTGGAAACAATGTTGAGATGTTGTCATCAGTAAAGGCATGGTTGTTCAAACAATTTGACATGAAGGACTTAGGTGAAGCGGCATACATCCTTGGGATCAAAGTTATAAGGGATCGCAAGAAAATGATGTTGGCTTTATCTCAAGAGCCCTAAATTGATGAAGTATTAGCTCGTTTTAACATGCAGAACTCCAAGAAAGGTTTTTTACCTTCTAAGCATGAAGTTGCTCTATCTAAGAAGCAGTGTCCTTCGACACCTAAGGATATAGAGAGCATGAAAGCAGTTCCTTATGCTTCAGCATGTGGAAGCTTAATGTATGCTATGTTATGTACGAGGCCTGACATCTGCTTTGCTGTAGGCATGGTTAGTAGATATCAGTCGAACCCAGGTCAGGAATATTGGAGTGCAGTAAAAACTATACTCAATTACCTGAGAAGGACCAAGGAGTATATGTTAATTTACAAGGCCTCAGATCTATTTCCTTTGGGATATACTGATTCAGATTTCCAATCGGATAGGGATAAGAGGAAATCAACCTCGGGATATATTTTTACTTTGGGAGGTGGAGCCGTTATATGGAGGAGTGTAAAGCAGAAATGCATTGCAGACTCCACCATGGAGGCCGAGTACGTGGCGGCCTCTGAGGCTGCCAAGGAGGCTGTATGGTTCAGGAACTTCCTTTTGGACTTAGATGTGGTACCTAATTTGCCTAGGAGATTGACGGTGTATTGTGATAACACTGGTGCTGTGACAAATTCAAAGGAACCGCGAGACCACAAAGCAGCTAAACATATTGAATGTAAGTATCAACTCATACGAGGAATCGTAAAGCGAGGGGATATAGTTGTGGCTCACATATCATCAGAAGACAACCGAGCAGATCCTTTCACAAAGAGCTTGCCAACCAAGGTTTTTGACAAGCATGTGGAAGCGATAGGAGTCAGATGGATGGACACATAGTTTTTTTATATAATAGTGGATTAAATAAATACTGATGTACACATAGAATATTTTGAGTATAAGTGGGAGAATGTTAGTGTATACTGAAAATATTTATTTGAAGTATGTACATTTATTTCTGGCCAGTTTATTTGATAATCATTTGAATGTTTACATGTTGTCTAATATTATATATTGTGAACAATCTAGTATCAAATGGGATACAGAATATTAGATTGTTAAATACGGTTATATAATATAATAAGGTTCACAGCACATGTGGTGTTGGACAATCCACTGGTATGGCTGTAGTATTATTTAGATTAGTTTATATTGACTAATAAATAATACTAGTATACTTTGTGTATATTGAACATGATCAAATTTAGAATTGTTCCCTTAATACTGATTAAGAGGGAGAACTAAGATTTTATGTTATTATTAATGCTTAGGTTCTTAATCCGGAAATAGTAATTGACACGTGTATATTATTTACATGCTTTGATTTATATATGAAATAATTCTTTTGAATTATATCATTATATTTTGGGTGATGGAATTATATACATGGTGGATATTATTTATTGAAGGAATCCATGTCCTGATAATATTCGGGTTAATGATGTCCCCTTGAAAGCTCAAAAAGATTTAATTATGTGAAACCCTGTAGGTGGAATTTATTCTGGCATAATTAAATAAAGGTTGAGTGGATGATCAAGGATAAAAGATATTAATTAAATAAATTATCAGTAATTTATTTAATTAATGGACATATGATATTTTAAACATGGGGAATTTAATAAGCAAATAATATTGGAACCGAATTAATTAAATTACGGTATTAGGAAAGGTAGTGCAAATATTAATTCTTTAGTGGATTGAATTAATATTTAATTACATTGGGCTAGGCTCAAGATGTAATTAGAAGGCCCAACCTAATTATCCATGGTCCCTATTGTAGCCTATATATATTCTTATTCTCTTTTTGCTTGGCAATTGTGTGAAAACATATTGTAGCCACCAAGGAGCAAGAAGAGAGGATAACTTGAGAAGACGGAGGCCACACTTCGCTCAAGGGAATTTGGGAATACAATAGAAGAGCGTGGAATCAACCATTAACAAGGTAATCCTCTTTTCGTAATCTTTATCGTAAAACGTAGTAACACCCTAAGTCCGTGGTTCCCAACAATTGGTATCAGAGCCTGGTAATGGATTCTACGTTTTATGATATAATATCCATGTCGTAATTATATATGCGTGTATATAGTGTTTTGCTTGTATTGGTTTTGATGCAGGTTGTTAATCCACTATTATGGCCATGTATATTTTAATTATGTGTTTGGATCCCACGTGGTTTAATCGTGGTTAATTTTAATTTTTATTTGAAAAATTGAATTTGCGATTGACTTAGCACCTGGAACAGAACCAGTATCCAAGGTCCCGTATAGAATGGCGCCCGTTGAGATGAAGGAACTAGCAAAGCAATTGCAAGAGTTGCTAGAGAAATGAGTAATCAGACCCAGTGTATCCCCGTGGCGTGCACCGGTATTATTTGTCAAGAAGAAGGATGAAAGCATGAGACTGTGCATCGACTATCAGGAGCTCAACAAACTTACAATCAAGAACAAGTATCCGTTACCCAGAATTGATGATTTGTTTGACCAATTGAAAGGATCCAAGTACTTCTCCAAGATTGATTTAAGATCGTGATATCATCAACTAAAGATTAAGCCAGAAGATATACCAAAGACAACTTTCAGAACATGGTATGGACATTATGAATTTTTAGTAATGTCTTTTGGATTGACAAATGCCCCGACAGCGTTTATGGACCTGATGAATAGAATTTTCAAGGAATACTTGGATAAGTTCGTTATTGTGTTTATAGACGATATTTTGATATATTCAAAGACAGAAGAGGATCATGCAGAACATTTAAGAACAACTTTGGAGATTTTAAAGAAAAAGAAGTTATATGATAAATTCTCGAAGTGTGAGTTCTGGTTATAGGAAGTTCAGTTCTTAGGACACATAGTCAGTATTGAAGGGATCAAAGTGGACCCAGCCAAGATTAAAGCAATTATAAATTGAGAAAGACTGAGAACACCAACATAGGTAAGAAGTTTCTTGGGATTGGCGGGATATTATCATCGATTCGTCCAGAATTTATCAAGGATTGCAACACCACTGACAAAGCTTAGATGAAAGAATGAAAAGTTTATATGGAACGACAAGTGCGAAGGAAGTTTTCAGGAATTGAAGTAAAGATTAATCACGTCACCTGTTTTGTCACTTCCAGACGATCAAGGGAATTTCGTAATTTGTAGCGATGCTTCTCACAAAGGACTAGGATGTGTTTTAATGCAGCACGAAAAGGTAATTGCGTATGCGTCAAGGCAATTGAAACCACACGAACAAAAGTATCCTACTCATGATTTGGAACTAGCAGCCATAGTTTTCGCTTTGAAGATTTGGAGACATTATCTGTATGGAGAAAAGTGCGAAATTTTCACGGATCACAAAAGCTTAAAGTACATATTCACACAGAAGGAACTTAATATAAGGCAAAGGAGATGGTTAGAATTGATCAAGGATTACGACTGCTCGATTAATTATCATCCCGGTAAAGCGAACGTTGTAGCAGACGCGTTAAGTCGGAAGGAAAGGTTAAATGAGTTATCACTACCTAAAGAGATATATAAGGAATTTCAGAAATTGGAATTGGAGATTAGAGTTTGCAACCCTGAGGAAGCGAAAGTGTACAGTATGACTTTCCAACCGGAGTTATTGGAGAAAATAAAGAAATGTCAGGAAGATGTAATGGATCAAGATCTAAATCGTTTGGTAGGTGAAGAATTATATACGCAAAAGGATGATCAAGGTATTCTGAGGTTTTCATCTAGAATTTGGATTCCACTGGTGACGGAATTAAAGAATGAAATTTTACAAGAGGCACATAGTTCAAGATATTCCATCCACCCAGGGAGTACCAAAATGTACAGGGATTTAAAGGAGAATTATTGGTGGCTAGATATGAAGAGGGAAATTACGGAATGGGTTAGCAAATGTTATACCTGTCAGAGAGTTAAAGCAGAGCATCAGAGACCAAGTGGATTGTTACAGCCATTGGAGATTCTAGAGTGGAAGTGGGAACATATTACCATGGATTTCATAGTTGGATTACCACGGACAAGGGCTCATCATGATGCCATTTGGGTTATAGTGGATAGACTTACCAAGTGAGCTCATTTTTTGCCTATAAATGAAAGATTTTCGCTCGACAAGTTAGTCCATATGTACCTGAAGGAAATCCTAGTTCGTCATGGAGTTCCAGTGTTTGTATCTGATCGAGATCCAAGGTTTAATTCAAGATTTTGGAAGAGTTTTCAAGAATGTTTGGGAACAAGACTGAATATAAGTATGGCCTATCACCCCCAGATGGATGGCCAAAGTGAAAGAACGATCCAGACAATCGAGGACATGTTGCGTGGTTGCGCTATTGATTTTAAAGGAAGTTGGGACGAGCATTTACCTCTGGTAGAGTTTTCTTATAACAACAGTTATCATGCCAGTATTGGGATGCCACCCTATGAAGCCCTTTATGGACATAAATGTAGATCTCCAGTGCATTGGGACGAAGTAGGAGAACGCAAAATACTTGGACCTGAATTGGTGCAGCAGATAAAAGAAGTTGTTGAAGTAATCCAGAAAAGATTGATAGCAGCACAAGACCGTCAAAGGAAATATGCAGACCAGTCAAGGAAAGACATGGAATTTGAAGAAGGAAACTTGGTACTACTGAAAGTATCACCATGGAAAGGACTAACGAGATTTGGAAAGAAAGGAAAGCTGAGCCCAAGATATGTCGGACCTTTTGAGATTCTAAAGCGCGTTGGCAAAGTAGCTTACGAGTTGGCATTACCTCCACACTTGGAGCACATTCACAATATTTTTCACGTATCAATGCTTAAAAAGTATAATCCAGACTCCATGCATGTAATAGAATATGAGCCAATAGAGCTTCAGGCAGATTTGTCATATGTAGAGAGTCCGATAGAAATTCTAGAGGAAAGAGAGAAAGTATTGAGGAATAAAGTGGTAAAGTTAGTAAGAGTATTGTGGAGAAACCCAAAGGTTGAAGAGTTAACCTGGGAGTTAGAAAGTGATATGAGAGAAAAGTATCCTCATTTGTTTTCTTAAGAGATTCTGAGGACAGAATCCTTTTAAGGGGGAAAGATGTAATATCCGGGATATATCGTGTAATTATTTTTGCTATTAAATAATTATTATCTGTGTTCAGTATCTATGCTGTGAATTAATTGTTAAGTGTTATCTGTGTTTAGATATTTAAAAATAATATTAATTGAGTATTTCAATTTTTATATGTCTAAAATAAAATATAGATAATTGTCATATCTTCCTAATCATTTTTATGTTGATTTATGAATTTATAAGAATTATATGAAATTTATAAAATATTTTTCCGAGTATTTAAAATCTATTTCATAAAAACGGGAACCAACCGACGTTATCCGTTGTTACGTATTTGGAACCCGAAACTCTTCCGAGAACTCCTTCCTAACCCAATTGTAATATTTCGAGCATATTCCATGTTTCGACTTTGTCGATCCGGCGTACGGTTTGTTCTGCGCGGGTCCCGGCGTAATATTTTCGATACAATATTCATTTCGGTAAATTAATAAAACTCGTATTTTCGATAAACGGGAGCTTTTTATTAAACTATCCCAATTATCACCTCGTAGTACGTGTAACCGGGCGCTGAGACCAAGACCGCAGTACAAATTGTACTGATTTGGATAATTATCCCGAAAACCGATACCTTTTGGATCATTTTTTATAAATAAACGTACCGTTTTATATCCGGAATGATCCAACGGGATACTAATTTTCCGTAATTATAAATATCCCTTTCCCTATTTTTTTTTGTATCAAAATCATTTGCAGATAGTAATTATAAAATTTTCCAAAGAAAAACCCTAATTACATAAACTGTTCTAAGAATCAAACTGCAAAACGAAGGCGTTACCGATCTCTGTTTTCAAAGCTTGAGTACTTAATCCAAAGGTTTTGAAGTGTTCTACCAGATTCTGAGCTTCGTTTTACTGCAGAAATCAAGGGTATTTTTCTATATTTTTATTTATTTTCGAATTAAATTTATTAAAAATATGAATTTTTGTTCGGATGATTGTTTGTATGATTTGATGATTGCATGTTGTAGAGCTTGTTTTCCTGATGATTTTGATATATTAGACGTCTGATTTGGAGTTCAATAACATGTTCAAATTTGAGTTTGATTTTTGAATTTTAAAATTAGGGTTTATAACCCGTATGAATGTTCTTAATTGAAATTTGGGATTAGCAGGATATTATCATCGATTCGTTTAAAATTTCTCAAGGATTGCAACGCCATTGACAAAGCTTACATGGAAGAATGAAAAGTTTATATGGAACGATAAATGCAAAGAAAGTTTTCAGGAATTGAAGCAAAGATTAATCACGGCACCTGTTTTGTCACTTCCCGACGATCAAGGAAATTTCGTAATTTATAGCGATGCTTCTCATAAAGGACTCGGATGTGTTCTGATGAAGCACGATAAAGTGATTGCGTATGCGTCAAGGCAACTGAAACCACACGAACAGAAATATCCTACTCATGATTTGGAGCTAGCATCCATAGTTTTTGCTTTGAAAATTTGGAGACATTATCTATATGGAGAAAAGTGCTAGATTTACATGGATCATAAAAGCTTGAAGTACATATTCACACAAAAGGAGCTTAATATGAGACAGATGAGATGGTTAGAATTGATCAAGGATTACGACGGTACAATTAACTATCATCCCGGTAAAGCAAACATTGTAGCGGACGCGTTGAGTCGGAAGGAAAAGTTAAATGTGTTATCAGTACCCGAAGAAAAATATAAGGAATTTCAGAAACTGGAATTGGAGATTAGACTTTGCAAGCCTGATGAAGCAAAAATGTATAGTATGACTTTCCAGCCGGAGTTGTTAGAGAAGATAAAGAAGTGTCAAAAAGAAGTAATGGATCAGGACATAAATCATCTGGTAGGTGAAGAATTGTGCACGCAAAAGGACGATTAAGGTATTCTTAGGTTTTCTTCTAGAATTTGGATTCCACTAGTGACGGAATCGAAGAATGAAATTTTACAGGAAGCTCATAATTCAAGGTATTCAATCCATCCAGAGAGTACTAAGATGTACAGAGATTTAAAGAAAAATTATTGGTGGCCAGATATGAAGAGGGAAATTACGGAATAGGTTAGCAAATGTTATATATGTCAAAGAGTTAAAGTAGAGCATCAGAGACCAAGTGGATTGCTACAACCATTGGAGATTCCAGAGTGGAAGTGGGAGCATATTGCCATGGATTTTATAGCGCCCTCCAAACCCGGGTCAGAAGTTTGGGATCCACACACACCTTATTTAAAACCTTCTTATAACAATAATAAAGATAATAATAATATGCAGTGACCCTACTTACCAACCACCACGGACCGCAACAGGTTAAAGTATGCACACAAGCCAAACATTTTATTATATTACAAAACGTTCAAATCCCAAATATTCCAACTCAAAACTGAGTACTAAACATTATTACAAACTTTTACCAACTCAAATTATCCCAAAAGAAGCCTACTAGATCAGCTCAATCAACCTGATCCCCTAGCTCTCGTACTGGACTGGGGATCCTCGGTACCAACCGGTTCCTTCTTAACTGGAAAAGAACATAAACAATATCGCACAAATGAGCTAACTAGCTCAGCAAGTCACAATGACAAAACTGAGAATAATGATCATTAGGTGAACATGGTTATGATATCAAGTGAACAATGGATTATGATTTAGAATTGGATATTATATTTTCATGTTAAAAACCAAGGTTAGGCTGCTGATCAGTCACGCACTAACCCCGAGCAAAGCACACAACACTGCTCTAACTACTGGATCCAAGGCACACATTGGCCTAACTTGACCATTATATGGCCTGACCACAAATCTAGTCCACAATTTTATAAAAACAATCCAATTCTAACATAATAATAGAATAAGCAATAATTAACAATAACGAGAATCATTAACAACATTTGACATTCCATAATGAAATGGTTTAAATCTGCATAAGGATCAAAAGAGCATTTTTAAAGTTTGGATGCTAGGTAATGAAAGAATTGGATAACAATGAATCAATATTTTAGGGTTTCAAGGATTTGGTCTTTCAAAGCATAAAATACAATGGTTTGAGTATGTAGGTAACTCGATTCAGTGTATGGTATTTAGTTTGTATGTATTTGTGGAGTAGTATCGTATATCTGTGGTTCATATCTGGGTATACAACAATCAATGGTCTAGAAAGAATCAGGTTTACGGCTCAAGATCAATAGCTGGATTCATGGTTAGGGTTCAGTGCTTCAAAGCACTTGCAATATAAAACAGGAATATCAATCACGACAATATCTCGAGAAAGTTCAGAACACTTGCCTGGTATTAGCTTACTACACTGCACTCGCTTCCAATCACAATCGTCTTATTCCTCAACTACCTATTTCCCTTTCCTACGTCTTGCTTCTTCTGCTCACATATCATAAGCATCTATCAATATTTAACTCATAGGATTCTATTCAACACATACTTCTATCTACCCTTCGTTTCACCCAAATCCGATTATCGGATTGAAAGTTACGTAATAAACCAGTAAACATCGAATATACAGACCGACAGTCAACCAACAAGTCACATATAACACATAACACGTCACATAATCAATGATATATCATTTATAAATAAGTCTCGGGTCATAAACGGGCTTTCAGGTATTTAAAATGATTTTTAAAACATTTTTCGGAATTAAAACGGGTCGTTGGATCAATTTCGGGGTAATAAACAGAGTTCGGTTGGCCAATTCTGGCTCCGAAACAATTTTATAATAATTATCGAGCCTTGGAAATAATTTAGAATAATATTTTAAAGCTCGAAACTATTTTTCGGAATTTTTAAATCATTTTTAAATAATTAAATCTAATTAAATAATTAACTAAAATCAATTAATAATTAATTAAATCAATTAATCAATTAATTTTCGAATTAATTGACCAATTAATCAATTAAAATTAACTGAAATTAATTAATTAAGATTTATTTTTGAATTAAAAATAATTTTCGGAATTAAAATAATAATTTTTGGAATTTTCAGAAATTAAAAATGATTTTTTATAATAAAAATAAATAGAAAATATGATTTTTAAATAATTTGTAAACAGGAATCCTAAATTTGCAAACTCTGGAAACTTCAGGGACCAAACTGCATCGTCCCCAAAAGTTCAGGTACCAAACTGTAATTTTCCTGGGGGGTCGCCGGAAAACACCCTGTCTCGTCGGAGAACACGATCCAGGGATGCTCAGGCCACCACCACCTCCAGATCACATCTACACAACACCAGGAACACAACCATGCAATTGATTCATCCTAACAATCCCTGAGTTGGCC
Organism: Apium graveolens; assembly: GCF_009905375.1. Lineage (NCBI taxonomy): Eukaryota > Viridiplantae > Streptophyta > Magnoliopsida > Apiales > Apiaceae > Apium > Apium graveolens. Next base: position 119,455,663 of record NC_133649.1, read on the forward strand.
GGAAAATGGCCGGGAAGTTCGTCGGTTTCCGGCGAACTCGACGTAACTTTAAAATCACAACTCCCTTCTCTACAGACCTCGTTGATTCATGAAACTTTTACGACTGAATTGCAAATTTCACAGAGAACACAACCCATTATACCACAACATCAATCTATTCCAAAATAAGAAACCCCCAAATTTAAATTAAGAACATTCATACGGGTTATAAACCCTAATTTTAAAATTCGAAAATCAAACTCAAATTTGAACATGTTATTGAACTCCAAATCAAACGTATAATATATCAAAATCATCAGGAAAACAAGCTCTACAACATGCAATCATCAAATCATACAAACAATCATCCGAACAAAAATTCATATTTTTAATAAAATTAATTCGAAAATAAATAAAAATATAGAAAAATACCCTTGATTTCTGCAGTAAAACGAAGCTCAGAATCTGGTAGAACACTTCAAAACCTTTGGATTGAGTACTCAAGCTTTGAAAACAGAGATCGGTAACGCCTTCGTTTTGCGGTTTGATTCTTAGAACAGTTTATGTAATTAGGATTTTTCTCTGGAAAATTTTATAATTACTATCTGCAAATGATTTTGATACGAAATAAAATACGGGAAAAGGCTATTTATAATTACGGAAAATTAGTATCCTGTTGGATCATTCCGGATATAAAACGATATGTTTATTTATAAAAACTGATCCAAACGGTATCGGTTTTCGGGATAATTATCCAAACCAGTACAATTTGTACTGCGGTCTCGGTCTCAGCGCCTGGTTACACGTACTACGAGGTGATAATTGGGATAGTTTAATAAAAAGCTCCCGTTTATCGAAAATACGAGTTTTATTGATATACCGAAATGAATATTGTATCGAAAATGTTGCGCCGGGACCCGCGCAGAACAAACCGTACGCCGGATCGAAAAAGTCAAAACATGGAATATGCTCGGAATATTACAATTAGGTTAGGAAGGAGTGCTCGAAAGAGTTTCGGGTTTCAAAAACGTAACAACGGATAACGTCGGTTGGTTCCCGTTTTTATAAAATAGATTTTAAATACTCGGAATAAGATTTTATAAATTTCATATGATTCTTATAAATTCATAAATCAACATAAAAATGATTAGGAAGATATGACAATTATCTATATTTCATTTTAGACATATAAAAATTGAAATACTCAATTAATATTATTTTTAAATATCCAAACACAGATTATACTTAATAATTAATTCACAGAATAGATACTGAACACAGATAATAATTATTTAATAGCAAAAATAATTACACGATATATCCCGGATATTACATCCTTCCCCCCTTAAAAGGATTCTGTCCTCAGAATCTCTTAAGAAAACAAATGAGGATACTTTTCTCTCATATCACTTTCTAACTCCCAGGTTGACTCTTCAACCTTTGGGTTTTTCCATAATACTCTTACTAGCTTTACCACTTTATTCCTCAATACTTTCTCTCTTTCCTCTAGAATTTCTATCGGACTCTCTACATATGACAAATCTGCCTGAAGCTCTATTGGCTCATATTCTATTACATGCCTGGAGTCTGGATTATACTTCTTAAGCATTGATACGTGAAAAACATTGTGAATGTGCTCCAAGTGTGGAGGTAACACCATCTCGTAAGCTACTTTGCCAACGCGCTTTAGAATCTCAAAAGGTCTGACATATCTTGGGCTCAGCTTTCCTTTCTTTCCAAATCTCGTTAGTCCTTTCCATGGTGATACTTTCAGTAGTACCAAGTTTCCTTCTTCAAATTCCATGTCTTTCCTTGACTAGTCTGCATATTTCCTTTGACGGTCTTGTGCTGCTATCAATCTTCTCTGGATTACTTCAACAACTTCTTTTGTCTGCTGCACCAATTCAGGTCCAAGTGTTTTGCGTTCTCCTACTTCGTCTCAATGTACTGGAGATCTACATTTACGTCCATAAAGGGCTTGATAGGGTGGCGTCCCAATACTGGCATGATAACTGTTGTTATAAGCAAACTCTACTAGAGGTAAATGCTCGTCCCAACTTCCTTTAAAATCAATAGCGCAAACACGCAACATGTCCTCGATTGTCTGGATCGTTCTTTCACTTTGGCCATCCGTCTGGGGGTGATAGGCCATACTCATATTCAGTCTTGTTCCCAAACATTCTTGAAAACTCTTCCAAAATCTTGAATTAAACCTTGGATCTCGATCAGATACAAACACTGGAACTCCATGATGAACTACGATTTTCTTCAGGTACATATGGACTAACTTGTCGAGCGAAAATCTTTCATTTATAGGCAGAAAATGAGCTGACTTGGTAAGTCTATCCACTATTGCCCAAAAGGCATCATGATTAGCCCTTGTCCTTGATAATCCAACTATAAAATCCATGTTAATATGTTCCCACTTCCACTCTGGAATCTCCAATGGCTGTAACAATCCACTTGGTCTCTGATGCTCTGCTTTAACTCTCTGACAGGTATAACATTTGCTAACCTATTCCGCAATTTCCCTCTTCATATCTGGCCACCAATAATTCTCCTTTAAATCCCTGTACATTTTGGTACTCCCTGGGTGGATGGAATATCTTGAACTATGTGCCTCTTGTAAAATTTCATTCTTTAATTCCGTCACCGGTGGAATCCAAATTCTAGATGAAAACCTCAGAATACCTTGATCATCCTTTTGTGTACATAATTCTTCACCTACCAAATAATTTAAATCTTGATCCATTACATCTTCCTGACATTTCTTTATTTTCTCCAATAACTCCGGTTGGAAAGTCATACTGTACACTTTCGCTTCCTCAGGCTTGCAAAATCTAATCTCCAATTCCAATTTCTGAAATTCCTTATATATCTCTTTAGGTACTGATAACTCATTTAACCTTTCCTTCCGACTTAACGCGTCTGCTACAACATTCACTTTACCGGGATGAAATTAATCGAGCAGTCGTAATCCTTGATCAATTCTAACCATCTCCTTTACCTCATATTAAGTTCCTTCTGTGTGAATATGTATTTAAGCTTTTGTGATCCGTGAAAATTTCGCACTTTTCTCCATACAGATAATGTCTCCAAATCTTCAAAGCATAAATTATGGCTGCTAGTTCCAAATCATGAGTAGGATACTTTTGTTCGCGTGGTTTCAATTGCCTTGACGCATACGCAATTACCTTTTCGTGCTGCATTAAAACACATCCTAGTCCTTTGTGAGAAGCATTGCTATAAATTACGAAATTCCCTTGATCGTCTGGAAGTGACAAAATAGGTGTCGTGATTAATCTTTGCTTCAATTCCTGAAAACTTCCTTCGCACTTGTCGTTCCATATAAACTTTTCATTCTTTCGTGTAAGCTTTGTCAGTGGTGTTGCAATCCTTGAGAAATTCTGGATGAATCGATGATAATATCCCGCCAATCCTAAGAAACTTCTTACCTCTGTTGGTGTTCTCGGTCTCTCCCAATTCATAATTGCTTCGATCTTTGCCGGGTCCACTTTGATCCCTTCGTTACTGACTATGTGTCCTAAGAACTGAACCTCCTGTAACCAAAACTCACACTTCGAGAATTTTGCATATAACTTCTTTTTCCTTAAAATCTCCGAAGCTGTCCTTAAATGTTCCGCATGATCCTCTTCCGTCTTTGTATAAATTAAAATATCGTCTATAAACACAATAACGAACTTGTCCAAATACTCCTTGAAAATTCTATTCATCAGGTCCGTAATGCTGCCGGGGCATTAGTCAATCCAAAAGACATTACTAGAAATTCTTAATGTCCATACCTCGTTCTGAAAGCTGTCTTTGGTATATCTTCTGGCTTGATCTTCAGTTGATGATATCCTGATCTTAAATCAATTTTGGAGAAGTACTTGGCTCCCTTCAATTGGTCAAACAAATCATCAATCCTAGGTAACGGATACTTGTTCTTGATTGTAAGCTTATTGAGTTCTCTAAAGTCGATGCACAGTCTTATGCTTCCATCTTTCTTCTTGACAAATAATACCGGGGCTCCCCACGGGGATACGCTGGGTCTGATTACTCCTTTCTCTAACAATTCCTGCAATTGCTTCGCTAGCTCTTTCATCTCAACAGGCGCCATTCTGTACGGGGCCTTGGATACTGGTTCTGTTCCAGGTGCTAAGTCGATTGCAAATTCAATTTCTCTATCTGGAGGAAGTCCTGGTAACTCATCGGGGAACACGTCTGGAAATTCATTCACTACTAGAATATCTTCAAGTTTTGCTAGCTCCTGACTTTTGTCGATCACATATGCTACGAAATGCTCGCATCCTTGCCGTAATAACTTCTTGGCTTGAATCATTGTTAAGAACTTCTTTACTTGCTTCTGGCCCTTAAATGTTACTATTCTTTCATCTGGCGTCTTCACCATTACCTTCTTATTTCGACAATCTATCTGGGCATCGTGCTTAGATAATCAATCCATCCCTAATATAACGTCAAACTCCCCTAACTTAAATGGTATCAAATCTACGCAAAATTTACTACCAGAAATCTCAATCTCACAACTCCCACAAACTTGATTAACAGATATTCATTCTTAATTTGCCAATTCCACGGTCATTATTTCATTTAAATACTCAACTGGACAATTTAACTTACTAACAAAATTTTGTGAAACAAACGATCGAGTTGCTCCCGAATCTATTAACACTTTGGCACATAAAGAATTCACATTAAGCGTACCTGCTACGACATCCGTATCCTGGATAGCATCCTTCACAGACATGTCAAAAACTCTAGCCCTTGAAGTCTCATTCACTGCTGGGGTAGATCCCATAATCCTCAATACATTACTGACTGGGGCTGGTGTCTTGCAATCCCTGGCTATATGTCCTGGTTTCCCACATTTAAAGCACGTAAATCCAATGGTTGAAACCTTCACTGCTGGATTCCGGATAGGCTGATCCTTATTTGCTGGTTCCCTTGCTGGCTGATTTCGGTACTCCCTTGGATAGTGCCCTTTCTGGTTGCACTTGAAACAAACTACATTCAACTTATTACAAACTCCCTCATGCTTCTTCCCACATACTTGACAATTTGGAAAAGTTAATCTCAACTGATTCCGCTGATTCACATTAACTGGATGGTTGCCCTGGCCTCCGTCACTTGCAATTTGTCTCCTGAAATTAAAATTCCTCCCTGGCTGAAACTTGCCCTTCTTAAAATTTGGAAACTTCCCTGGTTGTGACTGGCCCTCATTCCCTTCAAATTTCCTTTTCTTGCTTTCCTTTTCCTTCTAGAATATCTCACTCTCTATCCCTGCGATCATAGCCTTCTGTACCACTCCTGCATAGGTATCCAATTCAAAAATGGCTACCTTCCCTCTGATCAATGGTTTCAAACCTTGCTGGAATCTTTTAGCCTTCTTCCTGTCAGTATCCACATACGACGGCACATACCTTGACAATTCCTCAAACTTACCCTCATAATCTGTTACCGACATGTTCCCTTGCTTTAATTCTAAAAACTTCAGCTCCATTTGATCTTGGAGAAACTGAGGAAAATACTTTTCTAAAAACAATTCCTTAAACCTCTCCCAAGTAATAACATCTGTACCTTCCAATGTCTTCACCATCTCCCACCAATAGGTGGCCTCGTTCTTCAGATAGTAACTTGCAAACTCAACCTTCTATTCTTCCTTTACTTTCACTAAGGCAAATGCCTTCTCTATTTCCTTTAACCAAACATTTGCTTCAATCGGCTCTAGGGACCCCTTGAATTCTGGTGGGTTTATTGCCTGAAAAGTTTTGAAAGTTACCTGGGGATTGGTCTGTCTTTGTTGTTGTTGTGCCAGGTGAACTGTTTGTTGGGCCAAGATTTGAAGAATCTGGGCTATTGCTGGGTCCATGGGTCCTGGGTTCACATTTGGATTTGTATCATCTTGGTTGTTATTGTTGTTGGTTTCTTCATTCTGGGTGTTGGTGCGGGTATTTCTTCTAGGATGCATTTTTCTGTAAAGAATCAAACAACTTGTTTAGCTTTTAAACCAAATTCTTTGTAGAAAAGAAAAGTTTTGTAAAACAAAAATATCTCCTTTTTGGAAACAGTTATAAGTAAATAAATTGCATGCTTCTTTACAGAATATAAACAGTTATGAAAAACAGGGTACATGGTATCACAGGGGTATAACTGGTGCAATAAATAAGGTAAAGTAAAACAGGTGCAATAAAGTAAATGACAGTGCTGGAAAGGAAAAAGGTACTGATATATATAGATCAAAAGTTTTAGGTAGTACAAGCGTAAAGACGCTTTGGAAGTAAAAGCAAAAGGGTACAACAACCTACTCACTAGTCAGCATAGCTAGTCTATAAATACAACTCAAAAGTCTACTAATACACACTACACACTACTGTACATACTATATAACCATCACAATACTGCTCACTATCTCTATTTCTGGATCTCTAACTCAACTCCAAGGAAACTCTAGTCCTGCCAGCCTCTCAAAGTCCTCCATCACCTCAGTAGCCCAGCCCATCAGTGCATCAGGGCCTCTGCCAGGTAGTGTAGCTCCATGTAGCCTAGCCTCAAGAACCCTCCGTATCACACGAATCTCCTCTCGAAGCTCCCTCACACCACGATCAACATCAGTAGTCCTAATGATATGCTGTAGCTCTCTAATCTGGGCCAACAAGGAATCACGCTCCAATAGAAGAGCCTCATACCGGTAGTAAGGAACTGGGGGCAATGTAGACTGGAATGGGGCACTCACAACTGAATGCCCAGTGGAATCTGAGTCAGCTGGTGGGGGTCCTCTGACAGGTGGCCTCATGCCTGGGGGTGGAATAGCCTGCAGTGGTACGGGTTGCAACACAGGTGGAGGTAGTATAGCCAACACTGGTGGAACAACATGACATAGATCCGAAGACGACACTCCAATTGAAGGCTCTGAGTGATCAGCTGATATGGGAATGAAAGAGTCGGCCAACACTGCTATCTGAAATTATATCGCGATATAAGAATCTTGAACCATTACTCGAATTATACTAATACCTGTTATACTAAAACACTCAACCTCTCGACGTTCTATCTTTCTATTCCTTACTTCTAATCCTAACCCTCTACCCATTCCCATTAACCTAGGCTTGTGTCAGTGACTTATAACCTGTAGCTCTGATACCAATCCTGTGGCACCCTCAAAACTCGGGTCAGAAGTTTGGGGTCCACACACACCTTATTTAAAACCTGCTTATAACAATAATAAAGATAATAATAATATGCAGTGACCCTACTTACCAACCACCACGGACCGCAACAGGTTAAAGTATGCACACAAGCCAAACACTTTATTATATTACAAAACGTTCAAATCCCAAATATTCCAACTCAAAACTGAGTACTAAACATTATTACAAACTTTTACAAACTCAAATTATCCCAAAAGAAGCCTACTAGATCAGCTCAATCAACCTGAACCCCTAGCTCTCGCGCTAGACTGGGGATCCTCGATACCAACCGGTTCCTTCTTAACTGGAAAAGAACAGAAACAATATCACACACATGAGCTAACTAGCTCAGCAAGTCACAATGACAAAACTGAGAATAATGATCATCAGGTGAACATGGTTATGATAACAAGTGAACAATGGATTATGATTTAGAATTGGATATTATATTTTCATGTTAAAAACCAAGGTTAGGTTGCTGATTAGTCACGCACTAACCCCGAGCAAAGCACACATCAGTGCTCTAACTACTGGATCCAAGGCACACATTGGCCTAACTTGACCATTATATGGTCTGACCACGAATCTGGTCCACAATTTTATAAAAACAATCCAATTCTAACATAATAAGAGAATAAGCAATAATAAACAATAACCAGAATCATTAACAACATTTGACGTTCCATAATAAAATGGTTTTAATCTACATAAGGATCAAAAGAGCATTTTCAAAGTTTGGATGCTAGGTAATGAAAGAATTGGATAACAATGAATCAATGTTTCAGGGTTTCAAGGATTTGGTCTTTCAAAGCATAAAATACAATGGTTTGGTATGTAGGTAACTCGATTCAGTGTATGGTATTTAGTTTGTATGTATTTGTGGAGTAGTATCGTATATCTGTGGTTCATGTATGGGTATACAACAATCAATGGTCTAGAAAGAATCAGGTTTATGGCTCAAGATCAATAGCTGGATTCATGGTTAGGGTTCAGTGCTTCAAAGCACTTGCAATATAAAACAGGAATATTAATCACGACAATATCTCGAGAAAGTTCAGAACACTTTCCTGGTATTAGCTTACTACACTACACTCGCTTCTAATCACAATCGTCTTACTCCTCAACTACCTATTTCCCTTTCCTACGTCTTGCTTCTTCTGCTCACATATCATAAGCATCTATCAATATTTAACTCATAGGATTCTATTCAACACATACTTCTATCTACCCTTCGTTTCACCCAAATCGGATTATCGGATTGAAAGTTACGCAATAAACTAGTAAACATCGAATATACAGACCGACAGTCAACCAACAAGTCACATATAACACATAACACGTCACATAATCAATGATATATCATTTATAAATAAGTCTCGGGTTATAAACAGGCTTTCATGTATTTAAAATGATTTTTAAAACATTTTTCGGAATTAAAACAGGTCGTTGGATCAATTTCGGGGTAATAAACAGAGTCCGGTTGGCCAATTCTGGCTCCGAAACAATTTTATAATAATTATCGAGCCTTGGAAATAATTTAGAATAATATTTTAAAGCTCAAAACTATTTTTTGGAATTTTTAAATCATTTTTAAATAATTAAATCTAATTAAATAATTAAATAAAATCAATTAATAATTAATTAAATCAATTAATCAATTAATTTTCGAAATAATTGACCAATTAATCAATTAAAATTAACTGAAATTAATTAATTAATTAATTCAGATTTATTTTTGAATTAAAAATAATTTTCGGAATTAAAATAATAATTTTTGGAATTTTCAGAAATTAAAAATGAATTTTTATAATAAAAATAAATAGGAAATATGATTTTTAAATAATTTGTAAACAGGAATCCTAAATTTGCAAACTCTGGAAACTTCAGTGACCAAACTGCATCGTCCCCAAAAGTTCAGGTACCGAACTGTAATTTTCCAAGGGTCGCCGGAAAACACCCTGTCTCGCCGGAGAACACGATCCAGGGATGCTCAGGCCACCACCACCTCCAGATCACATCTACACAACACCAGGAACACAACCATGCAATCGATTCATCCTAACAATCCCTGAGTTGGCCGGAAAATGGCCGGGAAGTTCGCCGATTTCCGGCGAACTCGACGTAACTTTAAAATCACATCTCCCTTCTCTACAGACCTCGTTGATTCATGAAACTTGTATGACTGGATTGCAAATTTCACAGAGAACACAACCCACTATACCACAACATCAATCTATTCCAAAATAAGAAACCCCCAAATTACAATTAATAACATTCATACGGGTTATAAACCCTAATTTTAAAATTCGAAAATCAAAATCAAATTTGAACATGTTATTGAATTCCAAAGCAGACGTATAATATATCAAAATCATCAGGAAAACAAGCTCTACAACATGCAATCATCAAATCATACAAACAATCATCCGAACAAAAATTCATATTTTTAATAAAATTAATTCGAAAATAAATAAAAATATAGAAAAATACCCTTGATTTCTGCAGTAAAACGAAGCTCAGAATCTGGTAGAATACTTCAAAACCTTTGGATTGAGTACTCAAGCTTTGAAAACAGAGATCAGTAACGCCTTCGTTTTGCGGTTTGATTCTTAGAACAGTTTATGTAATTAGGGTTTTTCTCTGGAAAATTTTATAATTACTATCTGCAAATGATTTTGAGACGAAATAAAATACGGGAAAAGGCTATTTATAATTACGGAAAATTAGTATCCCGTTGGATCATTCCGGATATAAAACGATACGTTTATTTATAAAAGCTGATCCAAACGGTATCGGTTTTCGGGATAATTATCCAAACCAGTACAATTTGTACTGCGGTCTTGGTCTCAGCGCCTGGTTACACGTACTACGAGGTGATAATTGGGATAGTTTAATAAAAAGCTCCCATTTATCGAAAATACGAGTTTTATTGATTTACCGAAACGAATATTGTATCGAAAATTTTGCGCCGGGACCCGCACAGAACAAACCGTACGCCGGATCGAAAAAGTCGAAACATGGAATATGCTCAGAATATTACAATTAAGTTAGGAAGGACTTCTCGGAAGAGTTTCGGGTTCCAAAAACGTAACAACGGATAACGTCGGTTGGTTCCCGTTTTTATAAAATAGATTTTAAATACTCGGAATAAGATTTTATAAATTTCATATGATTCTTATAAATTCATAAATCAACATAAAAATGATTAGGAAGATATGACAATTATCTATATTTCATTTTAGACATATAAAAATTGAAATACTCAATTAATATTATTTTTAAATATTCACAGAATAGATACTGAACACAGATAATAATTATTTAATAGCAAAAATAATTACACGATATATCCCGGATATTACAGATTTCATAGTGGGATTACCAAGGACAAAAGCTAATCATGATGCCATTTGGGTTATAGTGGATAGACTTACCAAGTCAGCTCATTTTCTGCCTATAAATGAAAGATTTTCACTCGACAAGTTGGTCCATATGTATCTGAAGGAAATTGTAGTTCGTCATGGAGTTCCTGTGTCTATTGTATCTGATTGAGATCCAAGATTTAATTCAAGATTTTGGAAGAGTTTTCAAGAATGTTTGGGAACGAGACTGAATATGAGTACGGCTTACCATCCACAGACGGACGGCCAGAGTTAAAGAACGATCCAGACAATTGAAGACATGTTACGTGTCTGTGCTATTGATTTCAAAGGAAGTTGGGATGAGCATTTACCCCTCATAGAATTTGCTTACAACAACAGTTATCACGCCAGTATTGGGATGCCACCCTATGAAGCTCTTTACGGATGCAAATGCAGATCTCCAGTGTATTGGGACGAGGTAGGAGAACGCAAAATACTTGGACCTGAATTAGTACAACAAATGAAGGAAGTTGTTGAAGTTATCCAGAAGAGATTGATAGCAGCACAAGACCGTCAAAGGAAGTATGCAGATCAATCAAGGAAAGATATGGAATTCGAAGAAGAAAGCTTGGTATTATTGAAAGTATCACCATGAAAGAGATTAACGAGATTTGGAAAGAAAGGAAAGCTGAGCCCAAGATATGTCAGACCTTTTGAGATTCTAAAGCGCGTTGGCAAAGTAGCTTACGAGTTGGCGTTACCTCCGTACATGGAGCACATTCATAATGTTTTTCACGTATCGATGCTTAAGAGGTATAATCCAGACTCCAAGCATGTAATAGAATATGAGCCAATAGAGCTTCAGGCAGATTTGTCATATGTAGAGAGTCCGATAGAAATTCTAGAGGAAAGAGAGAAAGTATTGAGAAATAAAGTGGTAAAGCTAGTAAGAGTATTGTGGAGAAACCCAAAGGTTGAAGAGTCAACCTGGGAGTTAAAAAATGATATGAGAGAAAGGTACCCTCATTTGTTTTCTTAGGAGATTCTGAGGACATAATCCTTTTAAGGGGGGAAGGATGTAATATTCGGGATATATCGTGTAATTATTTTGCTAATAAATAATTATTATGTATGTTCAATATTCTGTGAATTATTTGTTAAGTGTTCAATGTGTTTGGATGTTTAAAAATAATATTAATTGAGTATTTTAATTTTTATATGTCCAAAATATAATATAAATAATTGTCATATCTTCCTATTCATTTTTATGTTGATTTATGATTTTATAGGAAATATATGGATTTTATAAAATCTTTTTCCGAGTATTTAAAAACTATTTTATAAAATCGGGAAACAACCGACGTCATCCGTTTTTACGTTTTTATAACCCGAAACTCTTCCGAGAACTCCTTCCTAACCTAATTGCAATATTCCGAGCATTTTCCATGTTTCGACTTTTTTGATCCGGCGTAAAGTTTGTCCTACGCGGGTCCCGGCGCAACATTTTCGATACATTATTCGTTTCGGTAAATCAATAAAACTTGTATTTTCGACAAACGGGATCTTTTTATTAAACTATAACAATTATCATCTCGTAATACGTGTAACCAGGCGCTGAGACCAAGACCGCAGTACAAATTGTACTGGTTTGGATAATTATCCCGAAAACCGGTACCGTTTGGATCAGTTTTTATAAATAAATGTACCATTTTATATTCGGAATGATCCAACGAGATACTAATTTTCCATAATTATAAATAGCATTTACCGTATTTTATTTCGTACCAAAAATCATTTGCAGACAATAATTACATAATTTTCCAGAAAAAATTTATATATTCTTAAAACCTTTCTGAAAATCAAACCAACAATCGGAGGTGTTACCGGAATCCGTTTGGAAAGCTCGAGTACTCAAAACAAAGTTCCTGAGTTGTACTATCAGAATCTGTGTTCCATATCACTGCAGAATCAAAGGTTTATTTTCTGGAAATTTATTTATTTTCGAATTATTTTGATTAAAAGTATGAATTTTTGTTCGGATGATTGTTTGGATGATTTGATGCTTGCATGTTGTAGAGCTTGTTTTCCTGATGATTTTCATATGTCATATGACTGATTTGGAGTTCAATAACATGTTCAAAATTGAGTTTAATTATAAAAATCATATTTTCTATTTATTTTAATTATAAAAATCCATTTTTAATTTCTGAAAATTCCAAAATTATTATTTTAATTCTAAAAATTATTATTTTAATTCCAAAAATTATTTCTAATTCAAAAATAAATCTGAATTAATTAGTTAATTAATTTTAGTTAATATTTAATAGATTAATTGGTCAATTAATTCGAAAATTAATTGATTAATTAATTTAATTAATTATTAATTGATTGTAATTAATTATTTAATTAGATTTAATCATTTAAAAATGATTTAAAAATTCTGAAAAATAGTTTCAAGCTTTAAAATATTATTTTAAATTGTTTTCAAGGCTCGATAATTATTATAAAATTGTTTTAAAGCCAGATTTGCCCAACCGAACCCTGTTTATTACTCTGAAATTGATCCAACGACCCATTTTAATTCCGAAAAATAGTTTTAAAAATTATTTTAAATACCCGAAAGCCTATTTATGACCCGAGACTCCTTTATAAATGATATATCATCGATTGTTTGACATGTTATGTGCTATATATGACTTGTTGGTTAACTTTCGGTCTATATGTTCGGTGTTTACTTGTTTATAGCGTAACTTTCAATCCGTTAATCGGATTTAGGTGAAACGAAGGGGAGATAGAAGTTTGTTTCGAATAGGATCGTATAAGTTGAGTATTGATAGATGCTTATGATATGTGAGCAGAAGAGGCAAGGCGTGGGAAAGGGAAACAGATAGTCGAGGAGTAGACGGTTGTAATTGGAAGTTAGTGCAGTATAGCAAGCTAGTACCAGGCAAGTGTTCTGAACTTTCTCGAGATATATTATAGTTGATTGATAGTCATGTTTTATATTACAAGTGCTTTGAAGCACTGAACCCTAAACCCTGATTTCAGTTATTGATCTTGAGCCGTAAACCTTATTCTTTCTAAACCATTGATTGTTGTACACCCAAATACGAACCACAAATATACGATACTACTCCACAAATACATACAAACTAAATATCAAACACTGAATCGAATTACTTACATATTCAAACCATTGTACCTTATGCTTTGAAAGACCAAATTCTTGTAACCCTGAAATATATATTCCTTTGTTATCCAATTCTTTCATTACCTAACAGCCAAGCTTTGAAATTTCCATATTGATCCCTTGTGAAGATTGAAACCATTTCATTATCGAACATTCAATGTTGTTTATGATTCTGTTTATTGCTTTACATTGTTTATTCTGTTATTATGTTAGAATTGGACCAGATTCGTGGTCAGACCAGATTAATGGTCAAGTTAGGCCTGAAAGAGATGTGTCCTAAGTCCAATCATATATGATGATTTAGGAATAACTTTTATGTAATCTGTTTTGATTTCATTGATATTAATAAAAGACTTATTTTGGTTTTATTGCGGGCTTTATCTATTTAAGTGTTTAAATAAGATATACCATAGTTTAGAGTAAAGCTTTTTATGGATTATGATGAGATCATAATAATGAGACCTAAAAGATGATAACTCTAAATTTAAATATTTCCTGGTCGTAGGATTATTAACTGGTAATTAGTAATCTGCAAAGATCGGTACATACTATGTTTGCTTCATTATGAAGGATGTCTGTTCTCATAGACATTTGTGTGGTGACATTATAGCTAGTATGTAGGTGCTTATTATAGAATAAGTTCACTGAACATGACTCACACAGCTGAACAACTGATGGAGTTCACTCACGTGTCAGCAGTTGTTCACATAGTGATAGTTGTACAAGTATCCTTAGACTTGAGATCATCATAGTCATCTTGTGTACACTGAACTATGCTTTGGTTTAGTTCTTAGTCTCCAGGGACAATTATAAGGGCTCTACTGGGTATAGGAATTTGTACACGAAGATAGTGTATGATCAATAAAGGATCTATCCCTTCCAGTAAAGGAAGATAATGTTCAATGTTGATCCACTTATGCTAGGTCAGGAATCTCTGGCCATAGTGAATGAAATTAGAAAGGAGTTTCTAATTTATATTAAATAGAACTAAGCATAGTGAATGGGAAAGCAAATGATTAAATAAGATAGGCTTGACACAAGTTCCATGCCTTGTATTTAATCGTGACATTGCAGGGTAGAAGGAATTGATTGTACGGTAACTACTCACTGAATAGGTTCTTGGTATTCTAAGCAGTGAATTCGTATTATCCGGATAGTCGCGATATGCTGAGAAGTATCCCTCACGATGTAGAATAAATATGATTAATTTATTAATTAATCATATTTAATGAATTAGAGAATTTATATAAATAATGATAAAATAGTTTTATTATTATTTATTTCTACTATCGGCTTAATATTGAACCTACAGGGTCACACCATAAAAGAGAATGATTTAATGGTGGAGGAATTAATTAATAATGGTTGTTAATTATTTATTTGTAAAATAAATAATTAATTAGCAGATATAATAATTGATTAAATGAGATTTAATTAATTCTTAATATTATTAATTAAGAATTTAATTTTGGAAATTAAATCAAGTGAGAGAATTATTTTTCTAAAGTGTTTAGAAAAGGGATTAATGATTAAAAGGTATTTTAATTATTAGTTAATTGGTTAATAAGAATAATCAATTAAAGGGTTAATAATAATAATAATATTTTATGGAAAATTTTCAGCTGAAATTTTTTCCTATGAATCTACTATTATAAACCCTATTTGCCTCAACCCAAATAATTAACCCTAATTCTAAAGTAGAACAAGAGGGAGGCAACTAATTCTTTCAACCTCTTCCTCCTCCATCACATTGTACTCTTGGTGGATACCGGTGGATTGCTTTACACTTGAGGAGCAGCTGTTAGGGATCTCCGCTCATCGTTCTTGGATCGCTATTAAAGACCTCCATCTTTCCATTAACGTAAAACTTCTTAAGGTAAACATACTGAACTAAGAATTAAATATTATTTTTCGCATGGATCCTGCGGAGGGTTTCGTTTTTTTTTAAGATTTAAATTTACGTTTTCGTTGCGTTTATGTGCTAAAAACCCTTCAATGGCATCATAGATACTTGCGAAAAGTTTTTAATTCGTTTATGTGTTTAACTGTTTTCGATATATGAGCATGTACGTG
This sequence comes from Apium graveolens, assembly GCF_009905375.1. Classification (NCBI taxonomy): domain Eukaryota; kingdom Viridiplantae; phylum Streptophyta; class Magnoliopsida; order Apiales; family Apiaceae; genus Apium; species Apium graveolens. Next base: position 119,471,475 of record NC_133649.1, read on the forward strand.
ATTCGCCATGATTTGATGTTGATATAATATGCTTATATATGTATGGTTTTGAATATATGATATTAATGTGAGTTGTATAATTATAAGATGATTATGTAATCTGTATATATACTGATATATACATGATTTATGTTTGTTCTAATTATGAGAATCATATTAGATACGGATTCTGAATTGGCTGCTGCAGATTTGCTGAATCTGGGTCTGGTGTCCGATTTACGCAAATGAATACCCTAGTCCATAGGTAAACGAGTGTCTGAACAAAAATGATAGCAAAAGCTATCAACGACTCGCCTGTAAGGCGTTTGACGTTGTTTACTGCCCGTAAACAGTGATTCTTGTTTTTCTGATTTGATTATGATTTTTCTGATTTTTGTCATATTTTCTTTTTATGATTAGATCATGGATAATATGATATGATAAGATCAGATTATGTGTTTTAACATGCTTTTTATGTGTTGTATGAGCATGGTGGATGGTTATGGCCTTTCGACCTTAGTGTAATGGTTTTGGTTTTGGTTTTAAGTACGACTTGCATGTCGTCAATCTTTGTAATCATAAATCTCGAATGTAACTCGAGTTTTTCTTGTAAGTTCATTAGATTAGTTTTACTTTCAATCTATGTAATGTAATTGAAGACTCAAGAAGGCTATCCAATGGAGGTGATGCAAAGAAGAAGATAAGGCATACAAGAAGTCTAAACAAAGAAGAAGACTTATGTAATAAGTAGTTGTATTTATTTTCATCACCATATTAGATTGACCTTGATCTTTATCATGAGCTTGATAAAGATCACATAGGATGGGGCCATAACCAAACATATTTACTTTATTATACTTTACATTTACTTGTTTATTTAATTTTATATATGAGATATATGCATATATTTACCATGCGATGATAGACTTAGGTGAACTTAAATCAATATAAGGCGTGCTCTAGAAAATCTAGAATAGGAATTGTTTCTTGCCTTAACAATAATATTATGAATACAATCATGAGATTCTTGTGTTTATGAAATACGTAATTAAATATGAATTTTCAATATTGAGAGAAAGGATGATTCTGTCAAAAACATATTTCTATCTGTAAGAAGGGGTATTAAGTGACGCCTCTTGACAATGCTCCCCCCGATCTGGGAATCATCTGATTGTCGATTATTGATTTAAAATATTTAATTTAAAAGGAAGAATCTCTTTATAATATTATTATAATTGTAACATAATATAATCCCTCTAAAATTAAATAATATCAACTAGTAATCGGCCAATGACACAACGGGCTTGTGTCGGTCATAGCCTTCCAATATGGTAGAAAGTGGCTCTTATTTTTAAATCATTGTCGTTTCGTGCTACAGCCGAGGGCTTTGATTTCGAAATAATAAATACTTGTCTATTACATAGAGATGTGTACATTGAATTAGAATCTAAAGGTCGTTACGTGCTACAGCCGTGGGCCGTTGGAGACTGATTCAATTGTACGAAATGTTGGGTTAGACTTGACTTAGAATATTGAGTTTGTCGTGCTACAGCCGTGACTCTATTATTCAAGAGGCTAGAGTTTTATTAGGGGAATAACATAAGATGTAATTGACAAGAGTTGTCTGCCTATTGAACATCACATGACGTTTCGTGCTACAGCCGAGGTTGTGTGATGGAATGTAGGATCCATATTCCCACTAGCTTTATGAATGCTTAATTTTCACTTAGGGGTTGTATAAATTAGATAAACTAGTGGGAGCCACTTATGAATAAAGACCCGATTCATATAGTGTCTTGAAATGAAATTGAATATTTGCTAAGTGTTGTTATGTGTTCATCATTTACAGATTTACTATATTCGTTATATCTTCTGCACTATCACTCCGGAGTATACTAGATGCTCACAAGTTGACTGGTCCTAATTTTGCTGACTGGCTTCGAAACTTGAGAATTGTTCTCAGGGTTGAGAAGCTGGAATATGTGCTTGAATCACCTAAGCCTACTGAACCTGCTAGTGATGCACATAATGATGAACATGTTGTATATCGTAAGTGGATAGATGATACAAATATTGCTCAATGCATCATGCTAGCTTCCATGAACATTGAGCTACAGAAGCAACATGAGCATATGGATGCTCACACTATCCTTATGCATCTACAAGAGTTGTATGATGTGGCAGGGAGGACAACTCGATATGAGATATCGAAGGAACTGTTCGATTGTAGGATATCTGAGGGATCATCTGTGAATGACCATGTACTTAAGATGATCAATTTGATTGAATGTCTTGGACAACTTGGTTTTACCATGGATGGGGAGCTGAGCCAAGACTTGGTCTTGCAATCACTTCTGAGTTCGTTCTCGCAGTTTATTGTGAACTTTCACATGAATAAGCTGGATGTCAGCCTACCTGAACTCCACAACATGTTGAAGACTGCGAAATCGAATTTTCCCCTAAGAAGAGTTCTATTCTTCTAATTGGTGAAGGTTCCAATCCTAAGAAAAGGAAGAAGAACCCTTCCAAGAAGAAGAAAGTAGGTGAGAAAAATTCGATTCCACCAAAAGCTGAAGACCCCAAGAGCAAAGTTGTTTTCTTTCACTGTAACAAGGTGGGCACTGGAAGAGGAATTGTAAGGTTTACCTTGCAGAATTGAAGAAGAAAAAGGATAGTGAGACTACCGCTTCTGATTCAGGTATGTTCATGATCGAAGTTAATATGTCACTAAGTCAAATTTCTACATGGGTATTAGATACCGCCTGTGGTTCTCATATTTGCAATTCGTTACAGGGACTAAGGAGAAGTAGGACTCTTGAAGAAGAGGAGGTGATTCTACGGATGGGAAATGGAGCAAGAGTTGTTGCTGAAGCTGTAGGATCATTTCATTTACATATGCCTACGGGCAAGATTATTATTCTAAATAATTGTTATTTTGTTCCCTCGATTGTGAGGAATATTATTTCTATTCCATGTTAGACTTGGCTGAATTTTCGTTTGTTATTCAGAATAATAAATGTTCAATTCATAGAGATAACGTTCTTTATGAAAATGGTATTTTAAACAATGGTCTGTATGTATGTGACGTAGAGCATAATTTACTACAAATTGAACATACTAATAAAAGAAAAAGGGATGATGAAAATATCACTTTCTTGTGGCACTGCGGACTTGGTCATATTAGCACTACTAGAAAATCAGCATTAGACATCGCACATTAGACATCAGTCAGAAAAGTCACTGATGTTAAAAGCCTTTTTTACATCACATAAAAAAAGTGATGTCTTTTTGGTATGTTTACATCAGCTTTTGAGTAAAGTGATGTCTAAGTTGTTCTTTTAAAAACTACGTCACATCAGTTAACATATAAACCGATGTCCAATTTCCTTTTAACATCGGTTGACATAATAACCGATGTCTAAGCTCAATTTTAAAAAATTAGAGCCCGCTGTTTCTCCCTTTTGCTCCGCGCCCTTAGCCAAATTTTCCCCCCCTTAGTATATTTGCCCATCCCGCCTATTCACTCATTCACTTTAATAACATTATAACATAAAATTAAAAATAAATCAAAATCAAAACAAAAACAAAAAATTACAATCTTCACAAAAACAAAAACAAAAACTCATTCACTCATTCCCCCTTTCTCTCTCGACTGCTAAACCTAGAACTCTCAAATGTATGCTTACTGTGTTTCCCCCTTTTTGATTAGACCTTGAATCTCCAATTAAACCTCTCAATTTCTTCAACTCATCTCTTAATTTCTTACTATCTTTCTTTTAAATGTTTTTTTCTCATTTGTTTCAATTTTTGTGACAGATTCGAAGATTAAGGAGTTAAGTGTGTTCATTGAAGTTTAAGGTGAGGAGTAGAGTTTCTTGGAGCTAAATCTTGTAGCTAAGGGTTTATTAAAGCTTAAAGCTCGGAGCTAATTAAGTTGGATTTTGGTCTTGGAGTTTGTTGCTGTGTTTTTTGGGATTTTGGAGCTTGCTTTGTTAGGTATATTCTTCTTTACATATCTATTTATATATGTTTGGGCTGCATGTATATATTTTTGTAGTTGTATGTATGCATGTGAAATTGAAATGTGTAGTTGTTGCATGTGTAGTTGTATGTGTAGTTAAAATACGGATTTACATGTAATAACAAGTGCTTGTATATATTTGTGTTTGTGTTGTTTGTAAATATATTTGTGTTTGGGGCTTGTCGTTGTAAGTAGCATGGTTTATGAGTGAATATAGGAATTTTATATTGATTATACTAGGTAGTAAATGTACTATAGTATATAGTAAATTAATACGTTATTTGACAAGCAGGTAGTTTGAGAATAACATGGACAAATCTTGGATTTACAAAGATAGGGACACACTTGACTATGAAATCGGGGTTGAAGAGTTTTTGATATTTGCCGAGGAAAATGCTAGTGATCCTAAAAGAATCCCCTGCCCTGTAAAAGATGTGCTAACTTCAAAAAATTTGCAGTTAAGATTATCAGGGGACATTTATATGAAAATGGTTTTAGTCTGGGGTACCTTGATTGGATTTGGCATACACAAGGGTCTGCAAGTAGGTCATCAGTTAATAGAAATGCTCCGACCCCTGCATCTACGCCTGCCCCTGCACCTACGTCTGCCCGAGCACCGATACCTTCCCCTGGCCTTGCATCAGAAATAGTCAATGTTTGTGATGCTGCATATAATTCGAGTGAGTACAATAATGCGTCGTATCAGTTTAGGAGATTTGTGGCTGATGCTGAACAGCCTTTGTATGAGGGTAGTGAATGTACCAAGTTGGAGTCGATGCTAAAATTGCACAATTGGAAAGCTAGGTTCGAAATTAGTGATAGTGCCTTTAACGATTTGCTGTCTACCGTTGGCTCTCTCCTTCCTAAGGACAATATGATGCCACCTAATACATAAAATATCACTCATGTCCAAACAATTGCATACTGTATCGGGGGGTAAATGTTGATGCTTCCGAGTGTCCTAAGTGTCGTTTATCTCGCTGGAAGTTAGGAAAGGATGGTAAAATAAGGATTAATGTTCCTGCTAAAGTAATGTGGTATTTTCCAATTATACCGAGATTCAAACGGATGTTTAAATCTCCTTCTACATCTGAACTAATGACCTGGCACTCAAAGCAGTGAATAGAAGACGGAAAGATGCGGCATCCAGCTGACTCTCCTTCTTGGAGAAATATCGACTATAGGTGGGCTGCCTTCGGTAGTGATGCACGAAATATTCGTTTGGCATTGTCTACAGAAGGTATAAACCCAAATACTAACGGTCTAACCAATAGATACTCTTGTTGGCCAATAGTATTAGTGACTTATAATCTTCCTCCGTGGTTATGTATGAAGAGGAAATTTATGATGCTAACAATTTTAGTTTCTGGTCCACATGAGCCTGGCAATGACGTTGACATATATTTACAGCCTTTAATCGATGATTTAAAGAAGTTGTGGGAAGAAGGTGAACCAAATGTTTATGATGCATACACCAAGTCATATTTCACTTTAAAAGCAATTTTATTGTGGACAATAAATGACTTTCCTGTATATGGAAATTTGTCCGGATGCGTTAATAAAGGTTATATGTGTTGTCCAGTATGCGCTGATGATACAGTTGCCAAGTATTTAAGCCATAGCAGGAAGATGTGTTACCAAGGCCATCGGCGTTACTTGGCTAGGAATCATCCATATAGGAAGTAAAAGGCCGCTTTTAATGGAGAACAAGAATTAAGGCAGGCACGTCAACCTCTGTCTGGAGAAGAGGTTTTATTACAGCAAGATAAAATTAAATTTCAGTTTGGGAAGGAAGTAAGGAAGTCAAAGAAGGTTGATTGTCCATGGAAGAAAAAGTCGGTTTTGTTCGAATTAGAATATTGGAAGTTTCACCATGTCCGTCATTGTTTAGATGTCATGCACGTCGAGAAGAACGTGTGTGATAGCTTGATCGGCACACTACTAAATATGAAACCTAAGTCTAAAGATAGTGAAGCTTCTCGTCTTGATATGATTGGCATGGGGGTTAGGGCTGATCTAGCTCCACAAAAAGGAGAAAAAAAAACCTAATTACCCCCTTCGATTTTTAATTTGTCCAAGGCAGAAAAGAAGAAAATGTTGTCATCGTTAATGCACATGAAACTTCCTTATGGACACGCATCGAACATTAAAAACTGTGTTTCCATGGAAGAATTAAAGATGTTTGGGATGAAGTCCCACGACTGCCACATCTTACTCCAACAACTGCTTCCTATTGCAATTCGTGCGGTACTTCCAAAAAAAGTCAGGGTCACCATAATTAGGCTGTGTTTCCTTTTTAATGCTTTGTGCAGCAAAGTTGTAGATGTATCGAAACTAGATAAATTGCAATCAGATGTAATAGTAACTTTGTGTGAGTTGGAAAAAATCTTTCCTGCATCATTTTTTGATATAATGATAAATCTCATAGTGCACTTGGTTCGGGAATTACGGTTATGTGGGCCGGTATTTTATAGATGGATGTATGCATTTGAGAGGTTTAATAAGGTGTTGAAGAGTTACGTACGCAACCTTTATTACCCCGAAGGCTGTATAGCTGAATGTTATCTGGGAGAAGAATCAGTAGAATTCTGCCAAGAGTTTGTCAAGCAAGCTTGCACCACTGCTGGTCTTCGTAAAGATGAAGGCAAGTTAAGTGGTCCATTATCTGTTGTGACAATGAAATCAATCGAAGAAAAAGAGCGAGATGAAGCTCATTTACATGTTCTTCTAAACAACATTGAAGTACAACCATATATTTTGTAAGAATTTATTAATTTTGTGGCTGTTCAATTAATATATAAATTATATATTTACTGGCTAGTTAATGATTATATAATTTCTGTTAGAATGTATAAGGAGCATCTAGAGGGAATCCATCAAGGAAAAAAGAAAAGTGTTCATTGGCTCTTGAGAGAGCACAATCGCCTTTTTGCCGATTGGTTTCTAGAAAAAGTTAGTATTTTTATAGTTTCATTTATGCCTAATTTATTTGCTCTGTAGTAATATGGAATTTAGAAGTATTTTTGTTTCTGAAAATGTGTAGGTTAGTAGTGAAATGGAGGAGAATCCTGGAGGAGTTTCAGAGACAATAAGATGGATAGCCAGAAAACCATCATTTTCAGTTTTAACTTACGAAACTTATCTAGTCTACGGGGTCCGATACTTTACAAAAGAACGAGACGGTGTGAGGGTTGTTCAAAACAACGGAGTGTCTTTAGTTGCTAAAACTGTCCAAGTGTCATAGTTAAAGATTTGAACCCCGTAGAAAGTGACTTGACATTTTACGGTGTTATCTTAGAAATATGGGAGCTAGATTATCATGTATTCAAAGCCCCGTTATTTTTATGTAATTGGGCAGATAATGACAAGGGAATTAAGGTGGATGATCTTGGGTTCACACTTGTCGATCTAAGTCGACAAGGCCACAAGAGAGATAAATATGTGTCTATGGATCAAGTAAAGCAAGTTTATTATATTGAAGATCCGGTGGATGCCAAGTGGTCCGTTGTATTAACCTCTACAACTCGAGACTACCAAGATATGTATAACGACGATGATTTAGGAGACACAACCATGGAAAATCCCCCATTCTGCTGCCAAATTCCTATATGTGATGTCGATGAAGATGTTGAAAAAAATATTAGAGGAAATATTAAGGGCACTTGGGTTAAGAAGTGACAATATTATTTGCAGTCATGTATCTCCTTTTTTGTAACTGTTTAACATTGTTTATGCCTAATGATATTATTTGAATTTTCATATGTTTATGACTGTTTATGAATGCATATAGTCATCGTGTCTGACTGTTTATAACTGTTTATGTATGCATACTTCACTAGTTTAGTTATGACTGTTTATAACTATTTATATATGCTTGTGACTAATGAAATATATGTTTCATTTTCAGATTGAAAAAGATAAATGGCAAATAAAAAAAAATATCTAAAGTACAAGACAAGTCAGATGAAGAGGTGGATAAAAGCTTGGAGCCGGAAACAGAACCTCAAGATGAAAATGTGGATTCTATGGAGGACACGAAGGCAACAATCACTACTTCTGAAACTACAAAGAAAAGGTATGGATCTGCTCGAGGGGTTTCCGCTATGCACAAAGTGGTGGTGAGGAAGGCGCAGGGAAAGAAAGCAAAGGTATCGTGCAATGCACATGGAGTTCCAGTCGGGAATGCAAGGCACAGTCTACAGTCCTACACCGGAATGTTGGCTAGGACAATGATTCCGACTGATTATCCTAACTGGTCAAAGGTACCCGATGAACTAAAGGAGAAAATATGGATCGATGTGAAGGTATATAAATAAGCAATTTCTTATGCACTTTGTAAATTTTGCATTTTCTTGTACTCATATAGAGCATGATATTGGTTTCAGGAGACATTTAAAGTCCCCAAGCAACTTCAGAAGGGGCTGATCAAGTCTGCAGGAGCAAAGTGGAGAAATTTTAAAGCAAATTTAACAAGGGATTATGTTAAGCCGTATCTTGGACAGAAGAAGAAACTACGAAAGCCTCCAGTGAAGTATGCTTTTGTTGGTAAGGAGGCTTGGAAAAATTTTGTTGCTGAAAGGACTACCTCGATATGGAAGGTATACGCGAAAGAGATCGTGTGTTTATATCTGTGTTTTATTTATGTTGTGAACTGATATTTTTGTGTATTACAAATATTTTAGGAAAATAGCATGCTAATATTATTTAAAATGTTTGTTGTAGTCACTTAGTGAAAAACAAATGGAGCGGGTGAGCAATCGAAAATATACTCACCGCACATCTAGAAAGGGTTATGTTGGATTGTTGGAAGAAGAGGTAACCTCTGTTTAAGCATTGAACTTAAATAGTTGCATTCTACATATATTGTTCTTTTAATATTTTTTTGATTTTAATCAGCAAAAGAAAGGAACCTTGGCTCCCGATGAAGAACCTGATCGGGCTCTTATGTGGCACAAGGCTCGTAAGGGAAAACTTGATGATGAGGAGGTTGCTCCGGAGCTAGCTGAAATAGGGAAAAGAATTGTGAGTATTTAACAAGCAACATTAAGTTTTTTAATTCAATTCAATTCAGTTCTATTTAATATTTTTATGAGGAGGTTCATTCAGTTCTGATTTATATGTTAACATTCTCATGACAGGAGAATTTACTGGAGCTGCAAAGAAAGGGGGAATTCATTCCTTCTGGGAGTCAAGATGTGTTAACTACGGCCTTGCAAACTCCCGAACATTCGGGGAGGGTTCGAGGAGTTGGAGGCTTTGTTAGCCCATCAATTTTCTTTAATTTGCCAAATGGAAAAAGAAGTAGAATAACCAAAGCTGAGCTGTTGGCCCGGGATTGTGAAAGGGATGCAGAGTTGGAGAAGGCCAAGCAAGAGATGACGAAGGAAATGGAGAAGACAAGGCAGGAGTTGGCTGAACTGAAGGGTTTACTCAGTAAAGCAAATATTTCATCTCCTCTAGTTTCGGATAAAGCAAGTTGTGATGCTCAAATAGTTGATGATCAAATGGATCCTTTTCCACCAGAGAACAAGGTAAAATAACAAGCATGTTTATTTAATTTAGATCGACATTATTCAAGCATTCGTCATAGTTACTCGTTAAATATATATATATGTGTAGGCTGGTCCACAAAAATGTGAGTTGGCTGTGGGCACAATAGAAAATAAGGTGGCATTTGGCTTGTTGTTTGACGATGATGACATGAACAAATCTATTCACGGATTGCCAATGCAGCCTGGTTGTGCTCGTGTCTCAGTGGATGGGCCAATCCAAGGACAAGCCTAGATTCCTGTTCTGGTAGTCGGTGAGATTGAAACAGTAGAGCAGGCTGTTGGCTCCTACGTCTCATGGCCCCGCGACTTAATCATATTCCCAGATGCTCCTGCTACCGCGGTATATATTTTTACATCTATGTTTTATTGGATCTCGCACTATTATATTAACTCTATATTTGTTTTAATAAATTTGATAATATTTTCAGAAAAGTAAAAGGAAAGGGAAGGATCCTTTAACTGATTTGCATAAGGTTCAGTCCTTATTTGAGAATATGGAAATCAATAAAAATGTTCCGAAGTTCTTTCGGTTGTTGTATAAACATGCAACGACATTCATGAAGTCCACTGGAAACTCTATTCAAATCCCGTGCGATGCGGAGGTGTTTGGTGTTGAGAAAAGAATTTTCATTTTGCATGAAAACATAATTGCTTTGCTTGAGTTTAAAATGTTTGGCCAAGCACCAATTTCTGCATACATGGCGTGAGTAGTATAAATTTTTTAATTATTGTCTTGTCTTCTTGTTGATAATTTCTGCATTTATATTCTTGATTTTTTATAATTTCATTTTATTTGCAATGCAGATACTTGCATTGCATGGTTTGTGAAAATGAAAATTTGGAGCAATTTACTTTCTGTGATCCCGGAGTCTCGTTTACCTTGAACAGCAATTTTGAAGATAATTTGGTTAGTCGATTTAAAGAGGGTAATCCTGATCGTCTCTTTTTTATGCCACATAATAGCAAGTAAGTACATAAAAAATGTCTCCAGATTTATTATAAATCGCTTTATTTATTTATTTATAAGCATGAAATTCAAAATGATATGATTCTGATAATAATTCTATTTATTATAAATATTTATAAAAAATAGCTGCCATTGGATATTGGTTGTGATTTGGGCGGGCGAGGTTTTCATACTCAATCCTCTGCCTCGTTCAACTACCTTTCCCGAGTTGGAAAAAGCAATATCAAGGTATTTGCATTTAATTTCGAGTGATTATTTTCATTATTGAGATATCAATCAATTTGTGTTATTGATACTGCTAAGATGACAGGGTTGTGATTGCGTTCAATGTTCAGGCCGGAAGGGGAAATAAAACACCGACTATCAGATATATTACCGTAAGAACCAGGGGCATTAATTTACTTATTAGTCAGAGTTTTTTCGGTTAGATAGGGGCATTAATTTACTTATTAATTGGTCTGACTTTTTTTGATTAAATAGGGATGCCCCAAACAGCCCGGTGGAACTGAATGCGGCTATGTTGTTATGTGGTATATGAAAGAAATTGCCATGGATAATGAAATGACATTTGTCAAAAAGGTATATTTTTTGCTTAATTCATTCTTGATATAATTGGTGTACATATAATTTATGGTAGAATTCATTATTACTAATTCTTGTGTGTTACACTTTTCAGTGGTCGACAAAGAATCGAAAGGTGACTGTTGCCAAGGCTGAGCTGGGCGAGGTTCGATGTGAGACTCTTAGCCATATCGAGTCCTTCTTATAAAAAGGCCTAATCTGCAGCTCCTTTATGTAGACTGAATTTTTAAGAATTTGTAAGAGCTACTAGTGGTTTTTATTGATAAATATAATGGGGGAACTTTAATTGGTAAATTTCTGTTTGGGATGAACTATGTAAATGATCGATGGTGGATGTCTAGTACTTGCTTTTGCAGTTATGTAGTTTATTTGGATTATGAAGTTTGGTTGGTGGTGGATATATGTACGTAATTGGTATAATCTATGGTAAATCAATGAATGTATGTTTGTTTTTGCATTTGTTTTTGCGTTTGTTTTGGTTTGGTTAGTTTTGGAATGGTAAAATGGCAGTTGGTATGTTTTTGGATGACTCTTGTTTGGGTTTTGGGCATTTGATTGAAACAGGGGATTCATTAATAAAAAAAATAAACAAACATCACTTCATGAACAAAATAACTGATGTAAAATGTAGTCAAATAAGACACTTCATACAATAAACTGATGTCATAAGCAGGCACATATATCAGCTCACAAGAAATGACTGATGTAAAATAATATAATAGATATCACATTTTGAAAGAACTGATGTTAAACACACACAAAGGCATCAGTTTCATTAAAAAAAGAAAGGTACGACATCGCTTCTGATAAAAGACTGATGTAATATGTTAAGTTACACATCAGTTTAACAAGTTTTTTGATGTTAATGTATCATATTGCTTTATATGTGATAAGTTTAAAATGATATACATGACATATGAATGAATAACTGAAACCATAGTGAAGGTATACATTGAAGAAAAATACATCACATTGTTAAGAAAAACGATGTCTAAACTGTGTATAGACATCGGCTAATAAGCGATGTGTAATGCACCTACCTTTCTCATCGCATGCAAAGACATCGCTTGGATTTTAAATAGACATCGGCTAATAAGCGATGTCTATTGACAAATTTCTAGTAGTTTTAGTGAAAATAGACTGCGGACATTGCATAAGGAAGGGTTACTTGACCCCTTTGATTTTGAATCATATCCTACATGCGAGTCTTGTCTATTGGGTAAAATGACCAAATCTCCATTTAGTGGACATGGAGAGAGGGCTGCAGATTTGCTAGGAATTGGTACACATAGATGTATGTGGACCAATGTCTACGCAAGCCATGGATGGATTTTCATACTTCATTGCTTTCATAGATGATCGATCTAGATTCAGATATGTGTATTTGATGAAACACAAGTCTGAAGCCATTGAAAAGTTCAAAGAATATAAGTATGAAGTGGAGAAACAAACCAAACATAGTATTATAACTCTTCGATCAGATCGAGGTGGTGAATACTTGAATGGAGAGTTTCTAGCTTATCTCAAAGAAAATGGTATAGTCTCCCAGTGACCTCCTCCATATACTCCACAGTTGAATGGGGTATCTGAAAGGAGAAATCAAACTTTGTTAGACATGGTTCGGTCCATGATGAGCTATGCGAATCTTCAAGTATTCCTGTGGGGTTATGCATTGGAAATCTCAGCATATTTACTGAATAAGGTGCCTTCCAAATCTGTTCCTCAAACTCCATATGAGATATGGAAAGAAAGGAAACCGAGTCTTAAACACGTTAAGTTGACCCAGATAAGTTGGAATCTCGATCTGTAAAATGTAATTTTGTGGGATATCCTAAAGAGACTTTAGGGTATTACTTTTACACCGATCATCGGGTGTTTGTCTCCAGACATGCTACCTTCTTGGAAAAGCAGTTTATCCTTGAAGGAAACAGTGGGAGCAAAATTGAACTTGATGAAGTTCAAGAAGCACAAACTACTACGGATCAAATGGAAACACATGTTCAGACTGAACAACCTTCTGTGGAACAGCCCATTCGTAGGTCAGGGAGAGTGTCTCGCCAACCTAAGAGGTATTATGGCCTTGTCATTGAGAATGACAATGAGTTGTCAATCATTGATGATGACGACCCTGTGACCTATAATGAGGTTATGAGTAGTGTTGACTCAGAGAAATGGCATAGTGCCATGAAATCCGAAATGGAATCTATGTATACCAACCAAGTATGGACTCTAGTTGAGGCGCCTGAAGGTGTTAAGCCTATTGGGTGCAAGTGGGTGTAAAAAAAGAAAGATTGGAGCAGATGGGCAGATGAAGACCTATAAGGCCAGGCTCGTGGCAAAAGGATTCAGACAAAGGCAAGGGATTCACTTTGATGAAACTTTTTTGCCTGTAGCCCTGTTAAAATCAATTCAGATTTTGCTTGCGATTGCTGCTTACTACGACTATGAGATCTGGCAAATGGACGTGAAAACGGCCTTCCTCAATGGGAAACTTGAAGAGGAAGTGTATATGACATAGCCAGAGGGTTTTCTTTCCAAGGGAAATGAACACCTAGTGTGTAAGCTGTTGCGAACCATATATGGTTTAAAGCAAGCTTCTCGTAGATGGAACATCAGTTTTGATGAGACAATCAAAGAGTTTGGTTTTATCAAAAACATGAATGAACCATATGTCTACAAAAAGGTTAGTGAGAGCGCGGTAACATTTCTTGTATTGTATTGAAAGAGGAGACGTCAAGAGAGTTGACACACATAACAACATAGCAGACCCACTCACAAAGCCACTTTCCCAAAGTCACTTTGATCGTCATAAAGACAAGATGGGTATTAGATACCAGAGTGATTGGCTTTAGTACAAGTGGGAGATTGAAAGAGATGTGTCCTAAGTCCAATCATGTATGATGATTTAGGAATAACTTTTATGTAATATGTTTTGATTTCATTGATATTAATAAAAGACTTGTTATGGTTTTATTGCGGGCTTTATCTATTTAAGTGTTTAAATAAGATATACCATAGTTTAGAGTAAAGCTTTTTATGGATTATGATGAGATCATAATAATGACACCTAAAAGATGATAACTCTAAACTTAAATAGTTCCTGGTTGTAGGATTACTAACTGGTAATTAGTAATCCGCAAAGATCGGTACATACTATGCTTACTTCATTATGAAGGATGTCTGTTCTCATAGACATTTGTGTGGTGACACTATAGCTAGTATGTAGGTGCTTATTATAGAATAAGTTCACTGAACATGACTCACACAGCTGAACAACTGATGGAGTTCACTCACGTGTCAGCAGTTGTTCACATAGTGATAGTTGTACAAGTATCCTTAGACTTGAGGTCATCATAGTCATCTTGTGTATACTGAACTATGCTTTGGTTTAGTTCTTAGTCTCCAGGTACAATTATAAGAGCTCTACTGGGTATAGGAATTTGTACACGAAGATAGTGTATGATCAATAAAGGATCTACCCCTTCCAGTGAAGGAAGAGAATGTTCAATGCTGATCCACTTATGCTAGTTCAGGAATCTCTGGCCAGAGTGAATGAAATTAGAAAGGAGTTTCTAATTTACATTAATAGAACTAAGCATAGTGAATGGGAAAGCAAATGATTAAATAAGATAGGCTTGACCCAAGTTTTATGCCTTGTATTTAATCGTGATATTGCAGGGTAGAAGGAATTGATTGTACGGTAACTACTCACTGAATAGGTTCTTGTTATTCTAAGCAGTGAATTTGTATTATCCGAATAGTCGCGATATGCTGAGAAGTATCCCTCACGATGTAGAATAAATATGATTAATTTATTAATTAATCATATTTAATGAATTAGAGAATTTATATAAATAATGATAAAATAGTTTTATTATTATTTATTTCTACTACCGGCTTAATATTGAACCTACAGGGTCACACCATAAAAGAGAATGATTTAATGGCGGAGGAATTAATTAATAATGGCTGGTAATTATTTATTTGTGAAATAAATAATTAATTAGCAGATTTAATAATTGATTAAATGAGATTTAATTAATTCTTAATATTATTAATTAAAAATTTAATTTTGGAAATTAAATCAAGTGAGAGAATTATTTTTCTAAAGTGTTTAGAAAAGGGATTAATGATTAAAAGGTGTTTTAATTATTAGTTAATTGGTTAATAAGAATAATTAATTAAAGGGTTAATAATAATAATATTTTATGGAAAATTTTCAACTGAAAATTTTGCCTATAAATATACTATTATAAACCCTATTTGCCTCAACCCAAATAATTAACCCTAATTCTAAAGTTGAACAAGAGGGAGACAACTAATTCTCTCAACCTCTTCCTCCTCCATCACATTGTACTCCTGGTGGATACCGGTGGAGTGTTTCACACTTGAGGAACAGCTGCTAGGGATCTCTGTTCATCGTTCTTGGATCGCTATTAAAGACCTCCATCTTTCCATTAACGTAAAGCTTCTTAAGGTAAACATACTGAACTACGAATTAAATATTATTTTTCGCATGGATCCTGCGGAGGGTTTCGTTTTTTTTTTAAGATTTAAATTTACGTTTTCGTTGCGTTTATGTGCTAAAAACCCTTCAAGGCCAATGTGTGCCTTGGATCCAGTAGTTAGAGCAGTGCTGTGTGCTTTGCTCGGGGTTAGTGCGTGACTGATCAGCAACCTAACCTTGGTTTTTTTTAAAATGAAAATATAATATCCAATTCTATATCACAATTTATTGTTCACTTGATATCATAACCTTTTCACTTGATGATCATTATTCTCAGTCTTGTCATTAAGACTTCCTGAGCTAGTTAGCTCATTTGTGCGATGTTGTTTATGTTCTTTTCCAGTTAAGAAGGAACCAGTTGGTAGCGAGGATCCCCAGTCCAGCGCGAGAGCTAGGGGTTCAGGTTGATCGAGTTAAGCTAGTAGGCATATTTTGAGATAATTTAAGTTTGTAAAAGTTTGTAATAATGTTTAAGACTCAGTTCTGAGTTTGAATAGTTGGGATTTGGACGATTGTAATATAAAGTGTGTGTGTGGCTTGTGTGCATACTTTAACCTGTTGCGGTCCGTGGTAGTTGGTAAGTAGGGTCACTGCATATTATTATTATCTCTATTATTATTATAAGCAGGTTATAAATAAGGTGTGTGTGTGTGTGGACCCCAAACTTCTGACCCGGGTTTGGAGGGCGCCACAGGATACCCAAGCACTATGGCATCCGTAATTAAGGGTCCAACCATCTCTGGCCCTTAGGGTCTAGCTCTTTCTGGCCCTCATCATAACCATCCAGTCCGTAGCGTATTTTGATGTCAAATCACTTTGATTTTAAAACATCCCAACTCATGGTTCGCAAATAACCCGAAATAATAGGTATTTGCTCAAGAGATCAATCAATAATAAAGGAACAATAATGAAGGGTACTTGCATAATTAAGAGTAATTGCAGCGAAATATAAAACATTTGACTATTCTGAACTTAGAATAGGAAAGAAATATCTAGATTATATTAGAAAAAAGTTTAGGAATACTTGCCTTCTTAAGCTTTAACCACTATTACTGGTTGACTTTGATCCAACTTGAACGTTTGGCTTTATCGTCAAACCACTAACCTGTTCTGAATACGATTCCATCCCTCATGTCCTTCGATTGAAATTTTGCTAAGCTTGACAATTGACTACTAATCTATTCTTAATCCGACGTCAATCCTCGGGTTTTCCGATTAGCACCTACAAAGTCAAAATATCCTAATTCAGACAATCGTTTAAGCTTAATATAATATCACTATCAATTCTACCCATACGATCTCATAACTTGACTCGTATTTATATGTATTATTGGAATACACATAACAATTAAGGTTCATGTTTTCGAAATTCGGTTCGGTATTTATTTTCAGAAAGTACGTATACTCATCATTTTGAAAAATAGAGTATCGATCATTTATAAAATATCTTGTCACTACACGTAATTAGGTTTCATATAATATAATTTTATATTCTTATTCGACGTCTCCGATAATTATAGATTACGTTCTCGTATTTTCGGGATTAATTTCCCAAAAATTGGGCAGCGTCTCCTCTGTTTATCGGCCTACCCGTCGAAACATAATCGACGTCAAACCCAATCAATTTACAACAACCACAACAACAAACCAACATACAAAAATCCTAATCACCGATACAAATTTCATTATCAACTATTAATTATTATTATTCACATTTTTATGTTTTTATTCGTAGGACTCAGAAATATTCATCATAGTCCACCATCGGCTCACCGAGGCTCATTGCCGACGACGATAAAATTCACGGGTTCCCAATTACATTGGACATCCTCCACGAATTTCATCGATTAAATATTATAATTCTGCACAAAATATTTTTATTTCATAAATTCAATCAAATTGTTTTTCTGCAGAAATAATTAGATTTAATAAAGATTTAATCAAGACAACACGCGCCTACGCGCTGCGATACAGGGGGGTCGCCTTGCCGGAAAACCCGGCGGCAATCGGAAAGTCAAATCATAGAACACAGATGTAATAACCCCAATTTTTGAGAAATTTTGAAACCCTTATGAATAGTGTTTTTGCTGAACGAGAAAACTTTTCATGCCACGCTATGTAGGGGTTCTGTTATTGTTCTTATGGGATATTATTAGTACTCTATGTGGTATATAAGTGTATGTAAAGATCGTCAGAATCCAATTCCGAACACTTTAATTTTTCCCGGAAATCCACAAGATACGGAGAGAATTGAGTATAAGGTAACAGGATAAAAAGGATTTAAATTAAAGGATTATAGGAGAGGATCATAAAAGGAATATATTATATTGAGAAAGGTTAAGGGAACCTAAGTAATAAGATCCCGGGTATGATCCCTCAAACGATAAACGAGAACGAAAGATAAGCGAACCGTAAAACAAATAAGTGACCAAGAGTCAAGCTTGTACAAGAAGCCAGGGATTGTGACATCATTAAACCACAAGGTGTGGACAAGTGGGAGCATTATGACATGTGCAAGGTGACACAAGCATGACATGGGAAGGAAGGAGGTGTGGTGACTTTTTAACCACACAAAACCAAGGGCAACTAGGTAATTCACTAAAGAAAACAACAAAAATCAACCAACCAAGCAAATCATTTCATTTCACCAAACAAAACACAAAAATCTCTCTTCTTCTTCTTCATGCTCTCGGGTGCATTTCTTAAAAAATGAAAGTCCAAGCTCCTCCACTTACTATTTAGCAAGGTAATTATCTAAGCTTCCCCATGGATAGTTACATACTTCCTATAAGTTTAAGCTTCTAATTCCAAGCCAATCTTTTTCTATAAATCATGAAAGAAGATGGTGAATAGTGTTTTCAAGAACTAAAATTTGTGTTCTTGAAGTTTTGTTTAGATTAAGCTTGGATAAGGGCTTTAAAGGTGATTCCAAGCCATTCTCTTGATTCTCCACTCTCCAAGGAAGGTATAAACTACAAACCCTAGCTTTAGTTTTGAGTAATTAGGATTGAATGTGTTTGATATAGCATATGTGAAGCATGATGCTTGAATGGTTGAAGTTTGGTTGAGTTTGTAGAGATTAGTTGGTTTTGTTGCATTGTTGGAGTTGTAAATCTTGGTAATTAGTTAAAGAACCTAAGTAAATCTTTAAGTTCATGTGAGGAATAAGTATAAATGGTTAATGTGGATTTGTTGGGGCTGTTATGATGTGGTTTGGAGGGATATTGGTTGTATGATTGATTTGGGGTTGATTTGTGGTTGGTATTGAATGGTTTAAAATTTGGAAAACGCGTAAACATAGCCGTCGTAACGTCCGATTTTCTTTGGACTGTTTTTGTGCATAGCATTAGGACCCGAGAACCCCCTGCTAGATTATGACCACTACCATGATTAGATAGCTCATGTTACGAGCTTCGTTTTGATATGTAGTTCGTTCGATTCCGATGCACGGTTTAGGAGAAACGACCGTTTCAAGTAACGGCGTTTCGCGAACGAAACTTTTTCCCTCGCCTTACTTTGAAACATAGGTTAAAGACCAAAAAGGGTTAATTAATGTATGAAACATTTATGGTAAGTGTGTTAGGCAGTTGGTAAGACACTCGCGAAGGAATCTCTTTAAAACTCGTAAAGGTTAAATTATTAAAAATGGTGGAGCCGAGGGTACCCGAGTGACTTAAGCAAATCAGTGAGCGCAAAACAAGCGTTAGAGTCTAAGTTAGTTAAAGTATAGATTTACAAGTGATTTTGGTTTAATTCCAACTTACTTTTTGTTTATAGGTTACCAGACTCGTCCCAAGCCTTTTATCACCCCAAGTCGCTCAGGCAAGTTTTCTACCCGTTATACTGTTGTTGTGATGAATATATATGCATTATCTTGCGATAGATGCATGTTGGTTAATTAGCAAATGTTGCGATATATTGAAGCATGCTGATATGGTATATATATGCATGCCTGTTTCGTATTCTTGATTTATATATCTGTTGGTTCAAGTGCTTATTCGTTACATAATACCTATGCTAGAGATAAGCGGTATTTGCATATACCCTTAGTATAGGGACCCAAAGGTGAAAACATTTTCTAAAACCGGGAGTCGAGGATCCCGAGTAGATTTTATATATATATATATATTTATATATATATATATGGTTATAGTTTTCAAAACTATTAATCGAATAAGGTTTATTCGATAACTTTATTTTATTAATGAATATTATCTTGAATATTCATTCGAGGGCTTATGACTCCTTTTATTTTATTAATTGAATAATATTTGAATATTCATTTGAGGATGTATGACTCCTTTATTTTATTTAATGAATATTATTTATAATATTCATTCGAGGTATTATGACTCCGCTTATTACTGAAATATATTCTTTATTTTATTAAAGAATAAGGTGTTAATAATCAAACTTATTTTCGATTATTCAAATAAAGATAGTACTTTCATAAGGTATATCTTTGGTTATTTGATATCCATTTCAAGTATAAGTTTTAATACTTCTACTTCAATTATTTTTATAAATATTATTCTTTATGGGAATATTATTTAAATAATAATATTCAGTCATTTTCTAAATATTCTGGGGACTGATTCACTTCATTAAATCAGCTTTACTCCAAACACTCTATAAAGTGTTTTCGAGTCTTCAAAATGATTTTTAAAAGTTAGAGCGGATCCCAAAACTCATTTTTATATTTAAGATCTTCCTTTTTAAGGGAATTTAAATACTCGCTCAAAAACCTGAGGGATCCGGCTCTGTGGTGTGTTTTATATTCGCAACAAGGTTGCTGTTTTCATAAATGAATTGATTACTTATCCAACACTCGGGAAGTAAAATTCTTGGAACAAGTTAATCCATTAACAGGCATCGCCTGGGAAATATCGGTGAGTTCTCCTTTCCAAATAGATACGACTTCTTGGTGGAGTCGTATCATCAAGTTTCTACTTGGGGAAAGTGGGGACGAGCTTTACGTTTCAGAGTCATGGATTTCATCTGAACTAGGAGTGGCGTAAGTGGCCGAGTAGCGCCGGCCCAGCCTTATTATATTGGCTTAAATGGCCTGGAAGTTCCGCTAAGGCGGTCCATTCCTTAGGAGTTCAGTGTTCGGTTGACAAGTAAATCCGACAGGTTCTCCTCTACATGTAGAAAATGGTGGGGTTGTACTACTACGACTGATCATCGTAAGTGGTCTTCCTGGCGTGGCAAACTCCCGTAATGAGTTCATCATCCAATTGGATAATTTCTGCAACACTACCCAGAGCACTTCGATAGAAAGGCTACGGTTGGGCGATTGTTGGGTGTTGGCAGGGTCAAGTTTTCAAAATGATGTTTACATCAAATGAAGTATCTCGTAACTTCATTTTATTTTGATAATATTTTAAAGATTTAATCTATTCAAATCTTGTCTTATAGTCTCATCTATGTGATGAACTTTTGAAATTAATTATAACTTGAACGGTGGTAGTTCAAGTAGTATTTGGAAAAGATATAAGTATATTGGGGTATCTTGTAACTTCATCTTTTAAACTTATATCTAATTAATAATTGTCTTATGAATGACAAAGATTTTCAGAAAAACGTTGAGACAAGGTTAGATATATGAGATCACCTTGCAACGATATTTTTTTATATACAGTTATACACTGGGACTTTGTGTATATTATGCATGGAAGAGGACTTCCAATATTTTGAAAAGTATATATGTATATATACTGAATATTTTGCGACTTCATCGCATTAAGATATCAAACTTGGTTCATTTCTTTTGACCAAGACTTTCATGAGTATTATGAGTAGGCTCATATATTGTAAATCATTATACATATTATTTTGGTGGGCTTGCTGCTCACCCTTGCTTTCTTCTTTCATCACACAACAACAGTTAGGAAAGATGGCCAGACTCCAGCAGACCCAGCGCAAGCGCGTGGGAAGCGTCCCGCGTCTTCCCGTTGATGTTGTAGCTGCTATAGCTGCAGAGGTAGATCTATTGTAGATCAGACCATCTACTTTTGAGAATCAATTATGTATAATTATAACTTGTGGCAGATAATGGCAATTAACTATAAATTATCAAGTAATCATTTTGGGTTGTAATAACTGTTAAATGGTGGATTCAAAGACTTGTATTTATTTCAATTTCATCTCTGAGACTATAACGTGTTGTGGTGTGTGTTAGTATGGGGTCACAGCATGAGGTTATTTATTATTAATTAAGTGAAGTGATATTGTGGAAAGAAAGACCGTGACAACCCGGATTCCCGACCCCGGATCTGGGGGTGTTACAGAAATGGTATCAGAGCTAAGCGTTATAAACCTCAGAGATGATGGGACGTTAAGATAATAAGTTCACTAAGATAATAAGAACTCTTGCCAAGTTCATAGTCGGACTACCTAACGTAGTACTGACAGTTAAAACCCTTATGGGAACCCTTATAAATGTAGCGATAGAAGCGTAGTTCGTTATCGTATATGGTAGCGGGACTCCGAACCCTGAAGTTGAGGAACATCAACGCGATGATGTTTTATTATTTATTGGGGATCAGATTATGGATCCGATAGAGCGTCCAAACGCGGGACCGGATGATGTTGATATTGAGGATGTAGCGGTTGAGGATGTTGTCCTAGAAGGGATAGTTGCTGAGGAGGATCCCATGGAGGATCCTGACAAGAATGAATAAAGGACCACTGAGGAATTGATGACCATGGTTAGGGCAACTACCAGAGGTAGGATTGGCCGGTCACTACCGGAGGTTCGTTCAAGTTGTAAAGATAGTAGCCCCTTTAACGCGGCTTACTCGTAAGACTGAGAAGTTCGAATGGACAGAGAAATGCGAGAACAGCTTTCAAGAACTGAAGCAGAGGTTGGTGATGGCCCCTATGCTGGCGTTGCCGGATGGAAAAAGGAGATTTTGTGATTTGTAAGTGACGCTTCGTATAAGGAATTAGGGTGCTTCTTAGCACAGCAAGATAATCGCGTCTGCGTCAAGACAATTAAGGTAATATGAAATTTGATATCCCCGCCCATGAGCTTAGGCTCGTGGCAATAGTTTTACCCTAAAGATTGGAGGCACTACTTGTATGGAGAGAAGTGCGAGAATTACCTAAGCCATAAGTGCTCTAGTACATTCTTACGTAGAAAGAGCTCAACATACGCCAGAGGAGGCGGTTAGAGCTAATCAAGAATTATGATTGGGAGATTCTTTATCGTTCGGGGAAAGCCAATATGGTGGCTGATGCCCTTAGTAAAAAGGAGAGACTCAAGATGATAATGTCTTTTGGAGAGTTTATAAGAGATTTTGAGAAAATGGAAATAGTAGTGAAGGTAACCGGAGCCGGTACCGAAAAGTTGTTTGAGATAGCAATACAGCCCGAATTATTGGAAAAGATCATATTGTGCCAGAAAAAGTTATGAATGAAGGCAGAGAGCCAACAAATAGATAAGAGGTTAATACCGAGAAAGATGAGAAGGGAATAATGAGGTATTCCTACAGAATTTGGGTTCCAAATGTTCAAGAGCTTAAAGATGAGATCTTAGATGAAAGCTAGTTTGAGGAATAAGATTTAGAGCAAACCCTGAACGTGATAGTCAGGGAGGTCGCCATCAAGATAGAAGGAACCCATGACATAATGGAGTGGAAAATGAGGATTTTAAATTAAAAGATGACCCCAATTATGGGGAGTAGGATGAAACATTTCATACTATGGAAACAAAAAGTCGAGTAAGGAAAGGAGACCCGAGATGGTACCCCTATACGGCAATTCATGGACCTGTCTAAAGAGAACTTAGACTATTATCCCCAACCACCACCCTGAGGAGACAGTACGGTGAGAAATTCTTTCAGGACCTTTAAGTTGCTAAGCTCTCAGAGTTCCATGGAACAAGCTGACCCAGTCGAGGCAAGAGCCTGGCTAAAGGAAATAGAGGAATCATTTGAGATTCTAAATGATTGACGAACCATAAAGGACTGTTTTTGTCACTTACCCTCCTAAGAGAGAGGCCACCCGCTGGTGAAAGACCAAGAAAGGCACGGAGCCAGAGGTTATGATAAACTGATTAAAGTTCAGCCAATTATTTTCGGGAAAGTAATTCCCAAGGTTATGGAGAGAGTGTAAAAGCTTTAGAGCCAGAACAAAGGCAGACGAGTATGATGAATTGTGAATTTAAGTTGTAAAAGTTATCAAGATTCGTTCTGAAGACACGAATCCAGAATGACGGGATGTTTGGAATCAATACTTATGTTGTGTTAGTTCATGAAATAATGATAAGAGAAAGGAAAATAAAAAGAAACTGAAGTGGAAAGGAATATAAAGGCAATAGAGTTTGAGGTATGATAAGGGTGTTGGGTATGAGAAAACCCTAAAGACTCGTAGCAATAGACATAGAAAAGTATGTAATCGTCAGGATGAGGGTGATTCACCATGAGTTAAAATTGATGGTTGAAGGCATAAGAGATACATATATTGTACCCCCTTTAAGTTGGGAGGATTCGAGGAAACCTTGAAATAGTTTGAGGGATAAATAATGAGACGCGGATAGACTGAGGAGACAAGAAAGTAAGAAATTAAGAAAATTGGACGAAGGAAGTGACCTTCAAGAATGTGAAGTGTAAGACCGGTGGCTTGATACCCAGGAAGGGAGACGCCAGGTATGAAAGATATCCCAATATTGAGATGACTGTTGAGATAAACAACAAAAGTAAATAAGGATTTATTAAGAAGAAGTTCACGTTGAACACGACCAATATCTTCCAGATCATCCATGTGATCATTACCAAATCAGGAAAGAAAAGCGGATAACCATTTTTATCTTTTGGAGGCCATGTGGATTGACCTTAACTTGAATAAGGATGCTATTGTGAAATTCGGTATAGACTATCGAGGTGGAAATGATTGAATAAGATACCCTTATCAGGGATATATGACTTTATTTATTCGTGGAAGGATGCAGGTACCTTTTTAAGGTGGAATTAAGGATAGAACATTGGTAACTTAAAATGAATCCTAGGGGAATGCATAAAGGTTGGCATTTCACCCTTAATAGGGACAGTATGAGTTTTGACAGGATGAATTGGAAAGGGTTAAGGTAACAACAACCTTTAAGGATCAGTGGAGAAATTTTTCAGAAGTATATAGACAATGGTTCTAGTAATAGTGAATGGTATTTTGATATGCCCTGTATCTAGGGAATACAGGAGGAATGATTGAAGGATAACCTTAGAGGTTTTACAAGGAGAAAGGTAATATTCAAAATTCTCAAGAATAGAAATGTGGATAAAGGAAATATGACGTAATTATAATGATGCCAAGTGGGGCACGTGTTAAACCACGAGAAAGTATGGATCGAACCAGTAATGGTCGAAATTGTTCAGGGCAATTAGGACTTAAGAAAAAAAAATGTTCTAAGTATGATTGAGAGTCAGTCTTGACAGTGATTAGCCTCTAAAGAACGAGGCAATAACTTATGGAAAAATAGTGATATTATTTTTTTTTTTCCATCTGATTTTAAGGAAAACATCTTCACTCAAGCAGTGATCGGAAATAAGGTAGAAAATTTATTTGGAGGTGGTTAAAATGACATTGACTGTAAGGAAATTTTACTATCAGGAAAGGCCAAAGAGGTGGCCGACACTTCAAAGGTAAGTGGATGATTATAGGCACGTGTGCCAAAAGAATACAGTGATGATGGTTAAAAATGTGAAGGTTGAATTATGGTTTGGAAGATTGACATTCCTTCTGATGACTGTGCAATACCCAACCGTAATAGTAGTTGGTAAAGGTTCAATTCGTGTAATCGCCAGGAACGGGCTATCTATCTTAGGAGGTACTATCTTGAGAATAATCCAGGACCATGTTTCAAAGAGGACTAAACGAACCTTTGTATTGAAGGCATATGACTAAGAATGGTATTAACCTGCTATCGTTGCTTTGATTGAAACTCTTCTGCAATTTTATCTACTTCATATCATGAAAGTACGTCAGAGTTTGGAGTGTTCTTCATGAATTGTGATTGGTGGTTATATTAACTCCTTAGGAGAATTAGATACGAGATGTATGGACTCCGTATGGTTAGAGATTAAGATTTTATGGAAAAGTGAATGACGACAGTAGGTCAGTGGTGGACCATAGTAAGGCAGCAATGATTCTGCGAGTAATGAGCTGATTACAACCGTGAGAGTTGTATTGGAATGGGTGTTGAGATTGAGTACCACTAATCGGGTCGTGGTAGTGTATAAGTTATCATTGATAAACTAATTAAGTAGAGTATCTACCTAGTGAATTATTATTCTTTCTTATCAATAGAGAGTCGTATTATTATACGAGGAAGGTTGCGGTGCAAGCATAGAATTCTAGTAGCGATGATGTATAGAATGAGATCCCAGATTCGATTTTCGATGTCGAGGGAGTTTCAAAGGTGATTGTGTATAAGCTAGAGGAAGAGCATGGGTCCATAGAATGATGAACGGAATAGCAAAAATATTTAGGCATGTGAAATAGGATGCTATAATACTTGATGTTGATATAAATACGTATATGTTTTGTTCTCCTATGACAAACCTCTATAGTTCAGGGGTAGGTTCCAAGCCAGATATTTTGTGGCAGTATATTTTTTTTCATATATACAATTCTCTTCAGTTCGTTCTTTTCTCTTCTTTTCATTTCATGTAAGCTGAGAAGAACAACCCTTTCAAAAGGGGAGGTATTGCCGAATGACTATCTATCTTTGTGATAGAAGCCTAGTAGGATACCACATGTTGTTTAATTGCTTGTCAAGTACTAAAGGCTGGCCACCTTCTGTACTAACTAAGCGATATAACAAGTGTTCATGATCATAGTGATCTCTCAACAAATTCCTTTACTTTTAATTGATTGATCAAATTTTGGAAAATAGAAACAACTGAAAAAAAAAGAGTAATAAAGTGGTGGTAGTATGCGGAATGGGAACACATTCGTGATACTAAGGTTGACGTGGTTATTAAAAGGTTATAGAACGCTAACGAGCAAAAGTATAACCAGTATAATATTAGGAACGGAAGGTAGTAGCGATTACGAACTGGAAAAGAATGGGTATTGAGAAGCAAAAGCTCTAATGCTAAAAGCAATGATGAGAGTCTGTGCAATAGACTTGAAAGAATTTGGAATGATCACTTAATTCGGATTGAGTTATCTTACGACAATAGATCATATGTCATTATCGAGATGTCGCCTTATGAGATCCTTGAGGGAAGACAATGTCGATCTCCCTTATGCTAGGATGAAGTTGTAGAGCGCAAGATGCTCGGACCCGCAGTAGTCCAAAGGACCAAGGATATGATAGATCTAATCATAGGACGGCTGGTAGTAGCCCAAGATGGACATGATAAGTATGTTGATTTGACACGAAAGTATAAAGAGTATGAAATAGGGGACCTAGTAATGTTATAGGTATCCCTTGGAAAGGATTGATGAGGTTCGGAAAGAAAGGAAAGCTAAGTCTACAATTTGTTGGACCCTTGGATATATTAAGACGTTTGGGAAGTTAGCATATGAGCAAGCCCTAACCCAGAACATGTAGCGAGTCATAACGCGTTTCACGTATCAATGTTAAGAAAGTGTAATTCAGATGCCAGATAAATAGAGGCATATGAGCGCATAGATATGGAACCCGACGTAACCTATATGGAGCAACCAGGAAGGGTTATAGAGTGAAAAGGAACAAGTGCTTAGGAGAAGGATTATCAAACTAGGCAGAGTTTGGTGGTAGAACCACAATGTGGAAAATTGACTCGAGAGTTAGAAAGTGTAATGCTAAGAAAGTATCCCCATTTGGTTTCTATCTGATTCCGGGACGGAATCCTTTTAAGGAGGGGAGACTGTAATAACCCCAATTTTTGAGAAATTTTGAAACCCTTATGAATAGTGTTTTTGCTGAACGAGAAAACTTTTCATGCCACGCTATGTAGGGGTTCTGTTATTGATCTTATGGGATATTATTAGTACTCTATGTGGTATATAAGTGTATGTAAAGATCGTCAGAATCCAATTCCGAACACTTTGATTTTTCCCGGAAATCCACAAGATACGGAGAGAATTGAGTATAAGGTAACAGGATAAAAAGGATTTAAATTAAAGGATTATAGGAGAGGATCATAAAAGGAATATAATATATTGAGAAAGGTTAAGGGAACCTAAGTAATAAGATCCCGGGTATGATCCCTCAAACGATAAACGAGAACGAAAGATAAGCGAACCGTAAAACAAATAAGTGACCAAGAGTCAAGCTTGTACAAGAAGCCAGGGATTGTGACATCATTAAACCACAAGGTGTGGACAAGTGGGAGCATTATGACATGTGCAAGGTGACACAAGCATGACATGGGAAGGAAGGAGGTGTGGTGACTTTTTAACCACACAAAACCAAGGGCAACTAGGTAATTCACTAAAGCAAACAACAAAAATCAACCAACCAAGCAAATCATTTCATTTCACCAAACAAAAC
Organism: Apium graveolens; assembly: GCF_009905375.1. Classification (NCBI taxonomy): domain Eukaryota; kingdom Viridiplantae; phylum Streptophyta; class Magnoliopsida; order Apiales; family Apiaceae; genus Apium; species Apium graveolens. The sequence goes on from NC_133649.1 coordinate 119,499,564, forward strand.
ACAAAAATCTCTCTTCTTCTTCTTCATGCTCTCGGGTGCATTTCTTAAAAAATGAAAGTCCTAAGCTCCTCCACTTACTATTTAGCAAGGTAATTATCTAAGCTTCCCCATGGATAGTTACATACTTCCTATAAGTTTAAGCTTCTAATTCCAAGCCAATCTTTTTCTATAAATCATGAAAGAAGATGGTGAATAGTGTTTTCAAGAACTAAAATTTGTGTTCTTGAAGTTTTGTTTAGATTAAGCTTGGATAAGGGCTTTAAAGGTGATTCCAAGCCATTCTCTTGATTCTCCACTCTCCAAGGAAGGTATAAACTACAAACCCTAGCTTTAGTTTTGAGTAATTAGGATTGAATGTGTTTGATATAGCATATGTGAAGCATGATGCTTGAATGGTTGAAGTTTGGTTGAGTTTGTAGAGATTAGTTGGTTTTGTTGCATTGTTGGAGTTGTAAATCTTGGTAATTAGTTAAAGAACCTAAGTAAAGCTTTTAGTTCATGTGAGGAATAAGTATAAATGGTTAATGTGGATTTGTTGGGGCTGTTATGATGTGGTTTGGAGGGATATTGGTTGTATGATTGATTTGGGGTTGATTTGTGGTTGGTATTGAATGGTTTAAAATTTGGAAAACGCGTAAACATAGCCGTCGTAACGTCCGATTTTCTTTGGACTGTTTTTGTGCATAGCATTAGGACCCGAGAACCCCCTGCTAGATTATGACCACTGCCATGATTAGATAGCTCATGTTACGAGCTTCGTTTTGATATGTAGTTCGTTCGATTCCGATGCACGGTTTAGGAGAAACGACCGTTTCAAGTAACGGCGTTTCGCGAACGAAACTTTTTCCCTCGCCTTACTTTGAAACATAGGTTAAAGACCAAAAAGGGTTAATTAATGTATGAAACATTTATGGTAAGTGTGTTAGGCAGTTGGTAAGACACTCGCGAAGGAATCGCTTTAAAACTCGTAAAGGTTAAATTATTAAAAATGGTGGAGCCGAGGGTACCCGAGTGACTTAAGCAAATCAGTGAGCGCAAAACAAGCGTTAGAGTCTAAGTTAGTTAAAGTATAGATTTACAAGTGATTTTGGTTTAATTCCAACTTACTTGTTGTTTATAGGTTACCAGACTCGTCCCGAGCCTTTTATCACCCCAAGTCGCTCAGGCAAGTTTTCTACCCGTTATACTGTTGTTGTGATGAATATATATATGCATTATCTTGCGATAGATGCATGTTGGTTAATTAGCAAATGTTGCGATATATTGAAGCATGCTGATATGGTATATATATGCATGCCTGTTTCGTATTCTTGATTTATATATCTGTTGGTTCAAGTGCTTATTCGTTGCATAATACCTATGCTAGAGATAAGCGGTATTTGCATATACCCTTAGTATAGGGACCCAAAGGTGAAAACATTTTCTAAAACCGGGAGTCGAGGATCCCGAGTAGATTTTATATATATATATATATATATATATATATGGTTATAGTTTTCAAAACTATTAATCGAATAAGGTTTATTCGATAACTTTATTTTATTAATGAATATTATCTTGAATATTCATTCGAGGGCTTATGACTCCTTTTATTTTATTAATTGAATAATATTTGAATATTCATTTGAGGATGTATGACTCCTTTATTTTATTTAATGAATATTATTTATAATATTCATTCGAGGTATTATGACTCCGCTTATTACTGAAATATATTCTTTATTTTATTAAAAAATAAGGTGTTAATAATCAAACTTATTTTCGATTATTCAAATAAAGATAGTACTTTCATAAGGTATATCTTTGGTTATTTGATATCCATTTCAAGTATAAGTTTTAATACTTCTACTTCAATTATTTTTATAAATATTATTCTTTATGGGAATATTATTTAAATAATAATATTCAGTCATTTTCTAAATATTCTGGGGACTGATTCACTTCATTAAATCAGCTTTACTCCAAACACTCTATAAAGTGTTTTTGAGTCTTCAAAATGATTTTTAAAAGTTAGAGCGGATCCCAAAACTCATTTTTATATTTAAGATCTTCCTTTTTAAGGGGATTTAAATACTCGCTCAAAAACCTGAGGGATCCGGCTCTGTGGTGTGTTTTATATTCGCAACAAGGTTGCTGTTTTCATAAATGAATTGATTACTTACCCAACACTCGGGAAGTAAAATTCTTGGAACAAGTTAATCCATTAACAGGCATCGCCTGGGAAATATCGGTGAGTTCTCCTTTCCAAATAGATACGACTTCTTGGTGGAGTCGTATCATCAAGTTTCTACTTGGGGAAAGTGGGGACGAGCTTTACGTTTCAGAGTCATGGATTTCATCTGAACTAGGAGTGGCATAAGTGGCCGAGTAGCGCCGGCCCAGCCTTATTATATTGGCCTAAATGGCCTGGAAGTTCCGCTAAGGCGGTCCATTCCTTAGGAGTTCAGTGTTCGGTTGACAAGTAAATCCGACAGGTTCTCCTCTACATGTAGAAAATGGTGGGGTTGTACTACTACGACTGATCATCGTAAGTGGTCTTCCTGGCGCGGCAAACTCCTGTAATGAGTTCATCATCCAATTGGATAATTTCTGCAATACTACCCAGAGCACTTCGATAGAAAGGCTACGGTTGGGCGATTGTTGGGTGTTGGCAGGGTCAAGTTTTCAAAATGATGTTTACATCAAATGAAGTATCTCGTAACTTCATTTTATTTTGATAATATTTTAAAGATTTAATCTATTCAAATCTTGTCTTATAGTCTCATCTATGTGATGAACTTTTGAAATTAATTATAACTTGAACGGTGGTAGTTCAAGTAGTATTTGGAAAAAATATAAGTATATTGGGGTATCTTGTAACTTCATCTTTTAAACTTATATCTAATTAATAATTGTCTTATGAATGACAAAGATTTTCAGAAAAACGTTGAGACAAGGTTAGATATATGAGATCACCTTGGAACGATATTTTTTTATATACAGTTATACACTGGGACTTTGTGTATATTATGCATGGAAGAGGACTTCCAATATTTTGAAAAGTATATATGTATATATACTGAATATTTTGCGACTTCATCGCATTAAGATATCAAACTTGGTTCATTTCTTTTGACCAAGACTTTCATGAGTATTATGAGTAGGCTCATATATTGTAAATCATTATACATATTATTTTGGTGGGCTTGCTGCTCACCCTTGCTTTCTTCTTTCATCACACAACAACAGTTAGGAAAGATGGCCAGACTCCAGCAGACCCAGCGCAAGCGCGTGGGAAGTGTCCCGCGTCTTCCCGTTGATGTTGTAGCTGCTATAGCTGCAGAGGTAGATCTATTGTAGATCAGACCATCTACTTTTGAGAATCAATTATGTATAATTATAACTTGTGGCAGATAATGGCAATTAACTGTAAATTATCAAGTAATCATTTTGGGTTGTAATAACTGTTAAATGGTGGATTCAAAGACTTGTATTTATTTCAATTTCATCTCTGAGACTATAACGGGTTGTGGTGTGTGTTAGTATGGGGTCACAGTATGAGGTTATTTATTATTAATTAAGTGAAGTGATATTGTGGAAAGAAAGACCGTGACAACCCGGATTCCCGACCCCGGATCTGGGGGTGTTACAACAGACCCACAAACACACACCTGAACATATACACACCCGAAGCACACACATACACATATATACTCACATATATATACATACATGTACATAACGGAAAGAACCAGAGCAATCGCCGGAAAGTAACCGGAGAGAAGAAGTACGACGGCCAGAAACCAAACAGCGGCGGGGAAAAAGAAATAGAGAGTGAGGAGAGAAGAAATCGTGAGAGAGGGAAAAGAAGAATAAAGATAATGAATTGAGGGAGAGAAGAATCGATCAGGGGAGATTGAATGAGAGATGTGAAGAAGGAAAAAGATAATCCTTGTTGTTCTTATCTGTAGCCCCCTGCTAATTAATCTATAAAAGCTCAACAATAATCACGTATACCGCCAATTCGATACGAAATTTGTAATTTAACAAACCGATTCGGGGTTAAAATCAATCTGATAAATTACCAAATAAGTTTTAAAATCATTAGATGTTTGACCTTCATTTACTATTAAAGCACTTGAGCCATCTACAACATGTCCTAGGCCAGATCTCAATGATTGCCTTTGAATCATCTATAGTTCATATGTTTTGAGAATTCCATATAGAACTTCCAGAGTTATTCTGCTCAAGTCTCTTCCTTCCCTGATTGCTGAGATTTTATGTTCCAAATGATCAGGAAGAGTAAGCAAGAACTTTAGATTCACCTCTTCAGCTTTATAGTATTTGTCATGAAGCTGCAAGTCATTTATCAGCTTATTAAATCTTTCAAACACATCAGTAATGCTTTCCTTAGGCTTTTCCATGTAACCCTAATACTGTGAAATCAGTATCCTTCTTCGATTAGATCTAACCTCCTCAGTTCCTTCACAGAGTATTTCAATTTTCTCCCTTATTTGCTTGGCAGTGTCATAGTTAACAATATTATTGTACATCACATTGTCAAGTGACTCAATTAATATCAATTGCAAGCTGCTATTCAGGGAGACTTTCTCCTTTTCAGGGTCAGAATACTCAGCTGGATCTTTGGGAGCATAATGAGCTGGTATGACCATGTCTCCATCTGTAGATTCCTAAACTCTTACCATAGGAATGAATGGTCCATTCTTGAGGATCTGAATATAGAATGGATTGGCCATCTTGATAAACAACATCATTTTCTTTTTCCAAAGAGTGTAGTTAGCTTTGTCAAAGGTAGGAATTTTGATGCTATTGATTTTCTGTGTATTCATTCTTCCAAGATCTTGAATCTGTTTACTTTCAGATTTTGCTCTGCTACCACTTGTTAGGTAATGAATCACACACAGAGGGGGGGGGGTGAATGTGTTTTTCTGATTTTAGGCTTTTCTTGAAAGTTAATGGTTGAACAAAGTAAATTAAATCTTGTATAGAAAAGTGTTCATGCAGAATTTAAACTTGTAGAAAATAAAGAACACAAATCTTCAAAACTCACTTAATTTTTATATTAAAAATTAAGACTGTTTTTCTACAAAATTTCTAAGCTCTTTGATGTTAAAGAGCTCAGCTTCTTCTTGAGAGTGATACAAAGGATTTGATCTAAATTGTTACATCTAACTAGATGACCAGTGTTAACTTTATAACTCAGTTAACTGCTGGTTTACACAGTGGATAATAAACATGCTATTAGCTTTTCTAAACTGTCACTTGTCATTTCTATTTATAGAAAAGCAAATCTTCCATTTCTGGCTTAGCATATCTTTAGCATCCCGTGTTTACTTTAATCTTCCTCAGTCAGTTAATTTTTGCCATTGATCTTGCACACTCTTCAAGCTGTTTTTTGTAGACTTGTCAATCCAGCTGTTGGATTGTTTGTTGATTGTTTATCTTGGATATTGAACTGACCTGCAATTCTGTACTTTGAGACTGTACTTCGAGATCTCCAGTTTGAATTAATAGAACACTTGACATCTCGATAAGTACATAGGCTTATCGAGATCTCTAGCACTCCATATTGAGTTTGACTTGTAGAGGTCTTCAGCTTGTCGAGATCTCTAGTCTTCATATCTTCACTTTGACTTATCGATAACTCTGAGTTCTCTAGTGAAGGAATGACTTGTCGATATCTCCAATCTTCAGTTCTTTAAATTGGCTTGTCAATATTTTCTTGAGTTCTCGAGTAGCTTTCCTGACTTCTCCACTCCCGGTGGATATTGCTCATCTGTCGAGTAGATATATAGCTCATTCGTCGAGTAGATATATAGCTCAACCGTCGAGTAGATATTGCTCATCCGTCGAGTAGATATTGCTCATCTATCGAGTAGATATTGCTTATCCGTCGGTACTCTCTGGGGTTCTCGAATGACTTCTCTATAACATTAAATTTGTGACTTGTAGAGATCTTGACTTAGAATATTTTTCTCCAAACAGATTTATTCAACTCTAAGCTTCTTCAAACTTCTTCTGAGGCATGATCTTCTTGATCTTCTTCCAGATAGAATCCTTAGGCTTGATACTGTTTTAGGAAAAAGACTTTAGTCTGCTCCTTTGCATTTTTACAGACATTAATTGTTGCAAGTACAAAATACAGATTTATATAACCATACAACTTACTTAGGGTTGACCCCAAGCTTAACAGATTACTGAAAATAATTGTTCATTAATCTTCTACTCAGATCAGATGTCCAATTGATTTGTTTCATACTATGATCAGAGATGCTAATGACATTGTTAGCTCCGGTAATCTTTGACATCATCTATTATATTTAATATCCCATCTTTTGAGAATACGGGTTTTATCGATCTATAAAAATGATTATCGTATCAAAAATTTTACGTTGGGACTTGTACGGGTCAAACCGTACCTCAGATCGAAAAAGTCAAAACACGGAAAGTGTTCAGAATTATCAGATTAGGTTAGGAAGGAGTTTTCCGAAGAGTTTCGAGTTATAAAAATGCAAAAACGGTTAAAGTTGGACGATTCCCGGTTTTATAAAATGATTTTATAATTACTCAATAATAATAGTTATTAAATCTATAAATCCTTATAAAATCACAAAACAATCCAAAAATTACCAGAAAAATTCCAAAATTATCTCTATTTGATTCTGGACATATTAAAATTAAAATACTTACACTTTATCACATACAGTCATCCAAATATTAATATCAATCATCAGATATTCACCAAAATTCAAGTAATGATCACATAATTACTATTTATTGATAAAAATAATTACACGATATTTCCCGGATGTTACATCCTTCCCCCTTAAAAGGATTATGTCCTCAGAATCATGCTAAGGAACAGATAATGATACTTTTCAAGTATGTTACTTATAATTTCTCAGGTTAATTTCCTTACCCGAACAACTTTTCCATAAACTTAACTCATCACTTTAATCACTACTCAACGGTTTTCTACCGACATTAAATCTACCAGTTGCTCATGCAACCTGACTTAAACCTCCACTCTATCCATACAGAGCTAAATTACTCTTCCTAGTTATACATATATTAACATCTTATGAACTCATTATACCTGTGGCAAAAAGGCCAACTCATTCACAATTTTTCTACTTATCTTACTGTCCTAAAAGATTAACTTAATGTATACTAATCTTATTTTCTTTCTAATTCCAATAATTGGTGCTCATGGGTGCTTCCTACTTTCACTGACTGTTTTACTTCATTTTCCACGTATGTCTTTGGTCAATTAGCCTGTCCTGTGATCGCTTTCAATCGCATTCGAGACCTTTTAATCGATCTCCTATACTTTCTGTTCATCTATGAATGATATACTGGCTCAGGGCATCTTCGGTTTCTAAACTTTCTAAATCAATAAAGAGAATCCCAACAATTACATTTAACTTACCACTTATTGTTATACCTTAATTTCTTTTTAATCACTATCGAATATATTTATCGAGCAAAAATCTTTTACTATTTAAAGGAAAATATATTAATTTGGATACCTTTCCCATATACCATAACCTATATTATCATTTTATTTAGTTCTAGGGAGTCCCAATATAAAATTTATTATAATGCTCCTTCCTAACGTTCAGCCACCTATAATGCTTACCCCTGTCTTCGCGTTATATTATCAGAAAGTCATCTTCTATCTTTATGTCTTGTATCATATTCTCATAGTATCCTGAATTTCCCGAGTTGTCAAGATTTAACCAATCCCTATCTCTTACTTCTGTCTTATTTGTGCCTATCTATTCCTGAATGGTATATCTTATTTCGGGTCAGCACGGTTCATAGCATTTCCCACACTTCTGCCAACATATTAATCAAATAATAATATCGATTAATTGCAATTTATACTTGAAGCGGATGATATACCATCAACTCCTTGAAGTAATAACAAGCTTACTTCTCAGGTAGAGTATTTAGCAATAAAAGAATAATTAGGTATGGTTAACCTATCCCTAGTAATTCAAATAATGTTTTTTGTCTCTGGTTCTCAAGTGATTCTACTATATCCCCCTTAACGAACTATATTCATTTTGAAATCATTACAATATCATGCTCACCCTTTGATGCTGGTTTTGGTTCTTTAGTAAATATGACAATTACTTACATGTCCTTCCATTTTTGTTCTTATGCCATGCTCACCAATGTTTTCATTTAACTTTCCCTATTTACTCGCATTCTCAGAATGAAGTATCTATCTTCAATTATCGAGGTTTCACTTCATTCTTATATCAGTTCAAGCACATCTGACGTTCACAACTTATTTACATTCTGGGGCATTTTATAAAACTTCTTTATCATCCTTTTGATTCCACTTCTTTTATTAATTAGTTTTCCATTCTCATGATTTATTGCGTCTTCTAAACATAAGTGATTTTTTCTTCTTAATAGTACTAATCTGTTTATCATTAGATAAACCATCTCTGTGGTTAACAATGGAGTGAAGGCTTTTTATTTGTAAATATTTAAATTCTTACTAACAGAATCATCAAAATCCATTTACTGCTATTTTCTTAGCCTTACTTAAATCATCACTGATCGCACACTTTTACTTCTAATTAACTTTCACTATTCCATGTCTCATATTTAGTTTTCTCGAATTGGAGATATGTTTTTAATTATTGGGGTTTATGTATGTTACATATATTCTTTTCTACATAATCGGCATTTCTTTTTTCTTAGTTAACATGCGGACATTGCCAGCCTCTGTCATACATCAGACACTCGTATTCGTGAGTTTTCTAGTATTTCCTAGTAACTCCCATTACCCCGTCATTCTATATGCATATACATTCACATCCTTCGTGGAGCACTATTACCAATGATATAATTTCTTTATTCTATCTTGAACCTTCAGTTCTTGAAAATGTTCTTCTCACTAGCATGTACCAGTAACTTTCTGTTCTTCTTATTTATTGCAAAGGCATATTTATCTACATAAAACCTCGCACAGGCTTGCAGTAACATCGTGCTAGTTCTACTAGACGTTTGATTTCTACTAAGGTCTTTGCTTCCTCCAAATCCCTAATTGCTTGGATGTCGGATCTGAAAATCATGTCAGAATTTGACTTGATCTAATTGGAATCGATTTCCATTTAACTAACCATTAGTTAGTAAAGTTAATCAATTAACTCTTTTAATTGATCAATTAAACCAAGTGATGACTAACTAAATGGAATCAAAGACCAATTATATAAAGTCGATTTGGTCATAACAATCTTTTTCAAGAACCGAGATCACAATCATTTGGAGTATCAACAAGGATATCAATAACACACTGAAGTATATATATTTTTTAAAAATAGGGTATTTTTTGAAAATTTAGGCAGCATTTCCCCTATATTATTGACTACCAGTCGGACTCAAGCCGACACCATCAATCAACCAAACCATCCACAAGCATATCAATCCACTTTCATCAACCAAAATCATCATTTCACCATATTTCAGAATATATTATATTGACCACCACATATCCTACCAACTGACACAATATACATCTTTTAATTAGACTAAGGTCTTAAATCAAAAATGATTAATATACCCATATTTTTTCTCAGTTCTTTCAGAATATTACAAAATATTACTAATAAACTTAAAATTTACCTTGTTATTTCTCAAAAACTTTATTTCACAATTCTTTTAACTTATCTTTTAAATCCAAGTGCTCTAATTAACAATTCATATCACTTATGCTCGTTCATAAATCCGTCTTAAGGATATCTTTTAATCTTATTTCTTACCATTAATATTTACATATAGTTATATTTTTGTGAATTATACTGCATCACACAAATCCTCTATCTTTAACGATATACACTCATTTTAATTAGTTAACTTATTTAGCTTTAGTTACTCATTACCTGGTCTGAACCAACATTATCACAATCTGGTGAAAACTCAATTAGTTTTAGAACATTACTTCTTAAAAGATTTCACAGTTAGATCACCATTCGTTCATCTTCACTTATATTCCCATACAGAACTTTCTTCGCTGGCTCGGTTGTGAGTATTAAATTCACCATAACTCATTTACTCAAGCTAGAGGACCTAACAATTCCTTAAAGAACACACTCGAAATTTATCCATAATTTAAAATTTCTTCATGACAAGTATTTCTCTCATGATTAAAGTATGCTTCGTCTTTTCGCATATCAATAGCTGGTCTGAATTATTATCAAGAATTCCTTATTCTTCGATTATCGTCCCGACACTCGTTCAATTTGCCTAATGTACATAACTTTACTTTCTTATTTTAGAATTAATTTACTAATTACGGCTTTCTAACTATTCATTTCATGTCAAAATCTCCTGACTTGAAGTGCATCCTGTTAATGCAATATGCCGTACTGATGAAATCCCCATAATATGAACAACCGTCTGATTTGATGTCTTTGTAACGACCACGTTATTGGTGTATCCATTCTTTCTTTCCCGCAGATGTCCACCATTTATTGGCTCGCAATCATATCTATATTCGACATGCAATTCCATCTGCTACACGGGTCTATTCCACTATGTTATTCCTAGTGGACTAACAATGAGATTTACAGAAGGGGGGTTGAATGTAAATCTCAAAACTTTTTCAAGTTTTGATAGTTTCTAAGGCTAAGTGTTTTAGTGAGCAGATGTGTGTGAATGGCTTGAAGCTAATACAGACAGATATATATTCAAACACAAATGTAGAGAACACAAAGAACTTAAAAACTTTTCTGGTGGATTTGTTGTTCCACCAGAGATGTGTTATTTCAGAAAATCTGTGATTCAAAGAATTAAATCACAGCTGCTTCCTAGTACAAACTAGATGATTTTCTCTCTGGATTTTTCTAAGTAGCTCTGGAAAATTTACATCTAATTACTAGCTGCTACTTGGTTTATATATCACCAAGTTTACAAGTGAAGACAAAACTGTAAAATACAATTAAGAAGGCTCTTCACATGTTTCTTCTTCATTTCTCTTATCCAATGCAATTTAGGCTTAGCTGTTAATCTTTGAATACTTCCTTGTTTGCACCAGAATGGAAATGCTGCATTTTCTTGATTCCTCCTAGAGGCTTCCACATTCCAGTTTGTCTCTGTCAACCCATGTGCCTCTGTCAGCTTATGAATTGTCACTATCAACTGCTAATGAACTAAGCATCCGTTGAAGCTTTCATCCGTTGATGCCTTATCCGTTGAGGCTTTATCCGTTGAAGCTTTATCCGTTGATGCATTATCAGTTGAAGTCTTTATCCGTTGAAGCACTTATCCGTTGATGGATATTATCCGTTGAAGCTTTAGAGACATCCGTTGAAGCTTTGTTTCTTATCCGTTGAAGGTCTTCAATATCAGTTGATACTTCTTCACTTATACAAAATTACAAGGCATGAAATATTTACAATTAGCCCTCCTATTTGCATATCCACTAGTAGTCAACATGACTGATAATTTCCTACAACATCTAAGAATTACAACTTGAATCCAGAGAATGAAATGTGCTACAATACTAAACTTATTGCTAAGTAAAGCTACTCCTTCAATGGATGGCCAAGATGGTCTTATCCGTTGAGGCTACAAACACTAGATTTCTACTTAAGTGTTTTGTTTAACTTATAATCAAACTAATACACATATTCCTAACAATCTCCCCCTATTTATGTCTACTATAACTGTAGGCATAAATTTGGGTTTAGCTTGATGATAACAAAACACTTGACAAATATATTAACTGTAATAAAGCAGAAATTCAAAAGTGCTGCAAAAATGTGTATGCTGAGATGGAATTGAAGAATTACATTGTTTCCAAGGGTGCTCCTTTAGCCTGAGCAGATTAATTTCTTTTCCTTTGATCTCTTGTTTTCTTTCCTAGCCTCATGTCATTCTCCTCTATTTGAAGTTGAAGTTGTCTGTAGAACTCAGCTTCATCTTCTTCATTGATGTCCAACTTAGATTGTATATCCTTGAGAGTTTCATTACTGGTAATCTTGAGCTGATCTTCAAGTCTGAAAAATCTTTTGACTCCTTTGTTGTCTCTGAACTCCATCAACCAATGAGGTGATTTGTGAACTGTAATTCCTCTTTCTTGAATGAGTAATGTTCTAGGCAAGGCATTGGGCTCCCACCAAGTTTTTTTTATGTTGGCAATCTTGTTGAGAATCTCAGTCTTGGCAATCCTGGTAAAGCCAGAATCCCTTTGTATGGCTGAGTAGACTCTAACCAAGGTAGAGTAGCCTTCATTCAGAATCCTATAGAGAGGCCAAGTTCTTTCCCCACTTCCTTTGTATTTGAACACTAGTCTTTCTGGTAGCTGTCTGTAGTGGTTTGGATTTTGATTGGATTTCTTCAGTCTCATCTACCATCTTTCTCTTTGCATTGGCCTTCTTTCTGTTTCCTTTCTGCTATTCCTCTCTTTCCTTACTTCTTTCTTCCATATCACTATCAACCATGTCCCCCATACCTTCATCTTCACTTTTGTCTTCAATTTATTTCTTTTCTTCAGCTTGACTTGACTTTAGTTGTTTTTCAAGCTTTGCTTGTGCTCTTTTGTCAGCCTTTAGCTTTTTGGCTTCTTCCTTCAACCTTCTGGTTTCTTCCCTCTTGGCTATTGGGAATTTGGGATGTCCTTGCATCACACATATGCTCTTTCCCTCTCTAAAGATAATAGCCATGTTCCTCCTTACAACCACATCCATGGTCTCTTTGTGCTTTATGATACTTCCACCCAAAACCTTGTCTTCATCAGGCTTTGGAAGAGGAAAATCCACTTCTTTCATCTGAGCAAGGCTTAGAGGATTCTTTGTAGAGTCCTTATTAGATCTGTTGTTGGGCTTGAGAACCATAGGTTTCAGATTCTTGGAAGAAGTCTCTCCAACCTTATTCCTCCTTACTGGCTTGAGCTCCATAATAATTGGTTCCACCTTTGTGCTATGCTTCACAGATTGTGATTTAGAAGTTGTAGAACCAAAAATTTGTTGCATCTTTTCATCAATTTTCCTCCTTTGCTCTTTGACTTGCAATTCAGCTGCTGCTATCTGGATTAGATCAATTCCATCAAGCTTTCCTTTGATTTGAATAGTAGGAGAAGTGGTGATGGCAGGAACTAGCACTTGAGATATTTGAACTGTTGTTGATGGCTCTCCTTCCCCTTCCCCTTTATTCTCCCCCTTTTTTTATCATCAAGGGTAGGGGTCAAGCCTTGTGCTTTTGCCAGCTGCATTAGTAGATTTGTCTGAGTTTGTTGATTCTGAAGAATGGTGACCATAGAGTCTACAATGATCTAAACTCTGTCTTCCAACCTGGCCAGCCTCTTGTCAGCACCAGATGCTTTCCTCAGTCACCCCAACAAATCTTGTATAGTACCATAAGGCATGACTGAATCCAACTTCTCAGCATTGTAGGATTTTAGATCAGCAATGTCCTGTTTGAGTTCATCCACACTTAGATTCTGTTTGAAATGCTGCAACTGCAAGAGATGCAGAGAGTCCAGATGAGCTTGAAGAATTGCCTTGGTACCAGCATCTGTAGTCTCCTGAAGTGCCTTCTGAATAGTCATTACTTGCCTGACCAAAGTTACACCAAACTCTCCTGGTGTAGATGCCTTTGCCCATGCCCAATCAGGGAGATCTGGAACAGAACTTGGGCCTGCTTCTCCCCCTAAGTTTATGCTCTCATCCAAAGAATTAGAGTCATCATCATTAGAATTTACTCCAAATTCTTCAGATGGCTCACCAGCTTGAGAAGGCAGCCTGTTAACAGCAACTTTATCTCTAAGAAGAGATTCTGAAGTGTGTACAATGTTTAAAGTCTATTCTGCCTCCATATTGCCCTGAGCAGCCAACAATTGATAGGCTGGAACAGGGTGAGTAAAAGTGTCAGCATCCAAGGAAATGTTATCAATTACAGCTTTGTAATGTTGCTGAAATTGTCTTTCCTTGTCTGCATCATCCACAATCATTGACTCACTAGCAATGGCTGGATCCACCCTTATAACTTCTGTACCTACCTTTCTCTCATTTTCTCTATTTTCTTGCATCAGGGACTCCCCCTGGCTCACACACACCCTCACACCCTCACCCTCACCTTCTAAGGTGGCACTCCCCTCACTCACTTTTGCCATGCTGGAAGAAATAGCATGCATATGGTGACTCTCAACCTCTCCTTTTGCCTAGGAGCAACCCAGCCTCTCACTCAAATTCCCTTCCCTCAAACCTAAAAGTGATTGTACAGTAACCATGTCCTCTACAATTGGAATTGTTTCTGTTATATGTGTAGAGACCATCAACGGATAGGGAGTATCCGTTGAAGTGGAAACTGATGGTATCAACGGATAACTGCTGTTAAGCTTATCCGTCGAAGAACAACAACTTGTCAACGGATGAGAGATATCCGTTGAAGAAGGAAAATATGTAGATATAGAAAGTGACATAATTGTTGAATCTGTGTGAATTGATTTTAAGTGAGGTGACACAGATTCTTCAACTATATCTGAAAGAATTGGTTGATGATCCAACAAATCATCTAAAAGATAATGATCATCAGGGTTTGAGTGGGGCTCCTCCCTGAGTTTTAATGAGGGAGAATCAGGAAGTGATGTGAATATCATATCCACATCCAGAGAGGGTGATGGAGAGTTGGATGATTGATGTATTTCTATTATGAGAGAATGGGGCTGTGACTCCACATTTGCTGGAGTCACATCAAGCTGAATTTGAGAAGGCAAAGATACAAGTGGATGTATCTGTGCTGTGTGTGCCCCTTGTGTGGAAACTAGGGTCTTGGCCTTCTTCTTCCTTGAAAAGGCTTTGATTGGTGAATTTGTGGCTTCAGTGTCCCTCCCTCTTTTGTTCTGTGTCCCTGGTTGGGGACTATTTTCAATAGTTGCACCCTTTTGGGAGGATGCAACTAGGGATGTGTTTGACTCCTTTTGAACTACCACAGTCTTTTGAGAGACTGTGGCTTGGCTGGATGGGGTACCACTCACCTCTCCCACCTTATCCTGGGGGGTTTCTTGATGTTCACCCCTCCCCTCACCACTCACACCCTGTTCACTCCCTTCAGGGTTTATGGTAGTTGTTACAACTGTTGTCTTTTGAGAGACAACAGAGGTGGTTTTCTTTGGCTTGTGTTTTGAAATTTTAGTTTTGGTGGCTTTGGTAGGAACCTGTTTGGACAAAGACACAGATTCCATTGCCACACTGGAAGGCAAAGAAACAATGGGGTTGGAAACAGTAGGAGTTATAGAAGTGTTTACCTCACTTACCTGTGGTGCATTCATGATTGGAAAATATACCAATGGCACCTGGCTGTTGAGGTTCATTCTCAAAAGGTCGGCAAGGACCCTTTTCTCTTGTGCCCAACATTTGAGTTTATTGTTCTCATTAGATATAACCAATCCTTCAGCAACATGGTTAGCCAATAACATAAAGAATCTAGCATAGTAGATGTTATGTGGTCTATTAGCTTTGTTACCTAATCTGGAACCTAATTCTAGCATGACACAGTTGCTAAAATTAAAGTACCTATCAGAAACTAGCATATAGAGCATATTAACAAGAGATGCAGTTATGGCATCAAAATTGCTAATCTTCCCAGAGAAAACCTTGATAAAGGCATCTCTAAGAAAACTCCATTCTTTCCTAAGGCCCTTCCTTCTAATACTACATAAACTAGCAGAATCAAAAGCATAGCCTATGGAATCTAACATAGCAGATACATCTTTATCAGTGTGTGGTGTCATGGCATTATTCTCAGGCAACTTAAAGCAATACTGTATATCATCACAGTTAATACAATAATCCTTACCTTTGAGAGATAAGGCAATAGTCATATCTGTGGAGTTGAACTCTGCAGTTGTCCAAATCTCCTCAATCACCTCACAGTAGATGGTTGGG
Organism: Apium graveolens; assembly: GCF_009905375.1. Taxonomy (NCBI): domain Eukaryota; kingdom Viridiplantae; phylum Streptophyta; class Magnoliopsida; order Apiales; family Apiaceae; genus Apium; species Apium graveolens. The sequence goes on from NC_133649.1 coordinate 119,515,469, forward strand.
GCTTCCAGCATTGCATAGCTTAGTTTGCAGTTTTTGATGAAGTCCATCATCTTGTGATAATCAGAATGGGCTTCATTCTTTTCAACCAAGGTTACGAAATTATTCTTTTCATAAACAAATCCAGATTGAGACATAATTTTGACTACTGGTGCCATTGTTGTGAGTAGAGGTTGCAGAGAAAAACTTGAGAATTTTGGGAGAGAAGGAGAATAAAAATTGCAAGAAAGCGTAAAGTGAAAATAAGAATTCAATGGGCTTTTATACTTTCTTGAATTAAAATGTAAATAAAATGATTAAATGATACTTTTAAATAAATTACAGCCGTTTAAGAATAAAGAAAACTGTAGAAATTCTGAAAAACTGCCTTTAATACAAATACATACAACATCGTATATCTGTATCAACGGTTAAGTAAAAGAATCAACGGCTGTGACTCACTTAAAGTAACTGATGTGACACTTCAATGGATAAGGTAAATAGTTATCCGTTGATGATCAACACTATTTTATCCGTTGAGGGATAAAATTACCAGAAATGTATTTGTCGTTCAACGGATAATGAACATCCATTGATAGAAAATTTTTGGCTTTCAACGGATAGGGAATATCCGTTGATAGAATAAGTCTTACTTAAAGCCAACTTTGTTCTTGCAGCAAATTCATTTCAGGATTCAAGGCAGATTATATAGAGGACATAAATTTATGAATAATTAAGCATACCTAGCTCACTTACTAATCTTGTGAATGTTGATTCATCAAGTGGCTTGGTAAATATGTCTGCAATCTGCTTTTCACTTGGAACAAAATGAAGTTCCACTGTACCTTTCATCACATGTTCAATAATGAAGTGGTACTTGATGTCAATGTGCTTGGTTCTTGAGTACTGCACTGGATTTTCAGTAATGGCAATGGCACTTGTGCTGTCACAGAATATAGGAATTTTGTAAACAGTTAGTCCATAGTCAAATAGTTGATTCCTCATCCATAGTATCTGTGCACAACAACTACCAGCAGCAATGTACTCAGCTTCAGCTGTTGATGTAGAAATAGAATTTTGCTTCTTGTTGAACCATGACACAAGCTTGTTCCCTAGAAATTGACAGGTGCCAGTTGTGCTTTTCCTGTCTATTTTGCAGCCTGCATAATCTGCATCTGAGTAGCCAATTAGATCAAAACCAGACTCTCTAGGGTACCAAATTCCTAGATTTGGAGTCCCTTTGAGATATCCGAAGATTCTTTTAATAGCCACTAAGTGAGATTCTTTAGGGTCAGCTTGAAATCTAGCACAGAGACATGTAGAAAACATTATATCAGGTCTACTAGCAGTTAAATATAAAAGTGAGCCAACCATGCCTCTATAACTTGAAATGTCCACAGACTTTTCAGCCTTGTTTAATTCAAGCTTGGTGGCAGTGGCAATGGAAGTTTTTGCAGATGAACAGTCCATTAAGTCAAACTTCTTTAAAAGATCATAAATATATTTAGTTTGACTAATGAAAATTCCACCACTAACTTGTTTAACTTGTAAACCAAGAAAATAAGTTAGCTCTCCTATCATGCTCATTTCATATTTACTTTGCATTAACTTAGCAAACTTTTTACAAAGCTTATCATCTGTAGATCCAAATATAATATCATCTACATAAATTTGAACAAGTATAGTAGAGCCATTAACATTTCTAAAGAAAAGAGTTTTGTCAATAGTACCTCTTGTGAAGTGATTATCTAGAAGAAATTTTGACAAAGTCTCATACCAGGCTCTAGGTGCTTGCTTTAGTCCATAGAGTGCTTTCAACAGATAATACACATAGTCTGGAAAGTTTGGATCTTTAAATCCTGGATGTTGGCTTACATAAACTTCTTCCTCCAATTTCCCATTTAGAAATGCACTCTTGACATCCATTTGATAGACTTTGAAATTGGCATGGGCTACATAGGCTAGAAAGATTCTGATGGCTTCAAGTCTGGCAACTGGAGCAAATGTTTCATCAAAATCTATTCCCTCTTGTTGAGAATAGCCTTTAGCAACCAATCTGGCTTTATTCCTTATGACAATGCCATTTTCATCCATCTTGTTTCTGAATACCCATTTTGTGTCAGTAGAACTCTTGTTCTTGGGCTTAGGTACCAGCTTCCATACTTTGTTCCTCTCAAATTGGTTTAGCTCCTCTTGCATTGCTAAAATCCAATCTGGATCCAATAGAGCTTCTTCCACTCTCTTAGGTTCCTCCTGTGATAGAAAACTACTATACAGACATTCATCTTGAGTAGCCCTTCTAGTTTGCACTTTAGATGTAGCATCACCAATGATCAGTTCAAAAGGGTGATTCTTGGTCCATTTCCTTTGAGGTGGTAGGTTAGCTCTAGATGAGGTTGCCTCAGTATTGTCATGATGTGAGATAGAATGTTGATTGGTTGAAACTCCCCCTGAGTTGCTGATCCTTTGAAAGGAATTGGGAGCTCTATCAACTGATGAAGTGAATTGATTATCCGTTGACAGACTGTGATCAACGGATGCTTCATTATGAACTTCAACGGATGATGGACTTTGTCTTTCAACGGATGTTGCATTGCTTCTTTCAACGGAAGCTGAATTATGACTTTCAACGGATGCAGCATTCTGTGCATTATCCAAAAGCAGATTTTGAATTCTTCTTGAGATGCCTTCTTCATCATTCTCATCTTCACTATCATCACAATATATCTCAATATTGTCAAATTTGAGTCCTTCATGATGTCCCTCATCTGTTAGTCCATCAATCTTTTTATCATCAAACACAACATGCACAGATTCCATGACAATATTGGTTCTTAGATTGTAGACCCTATATGATTTTCCAGCAGAATAACCAACAAATATTCCTTCATCAGCCTTTGCATCAAACTTCCCTTTGTGATCAGATTGATTCCTTAAGATGTAACATTTGCAACCAAAGACATGCAGAAAGTTTAAAGTTGGTTTTCTTCTCTTGAATAATTGATAGGGAGTTATGCCTTTTGCCTGATTGATTAGAGAAATATTCTGAGTGTAACATGCACAGTTAACAGCCTCAGCCCAAAAGTAAGTTGGGAGTTTTGACTCTTCAAGCATTGTCCTTGCAGCTTCAATTAGTGATCTGTTCTTCCTTTCCACCACACCATTTTGTTGTGGGGTCCTTGGAGCTGAGAACTCATGCATGATCCCATTTTCTTCACAGAATAACTTCATGGTTGAATTCTCGAACTCAGTTCCATTGTCACTCCTAATATTCCTTACTTTGAAATCAGGATGATTGTTGACTTTCTTGATATGATTGATAATGATTTCACTAGCTTCATCCTTTGATCCAAGAAAATAAACCCATGAAAACTTTGAGAAATCATCTACAATCACTAGGTAATATCTTTTCCTTGAAATTGACAGTACATTGACTGGTCCAAAGAGATCCATGTGTAGCAGTTGTAATGGTTCATCAATTGCAGATTCAAGCTTCTTACTGAATGATACTTTCTTTTGCTTTCCTTTCTGACAAGCATCACACAGTCCATCCCTTGTGAATTCTACTAGAGGCATTTCTCTAACTAAGTCCTTTTTGACTAGATCATCCATTGTCTTGAAATTCAAATGGGACAGCTTCTTGTGCCATAGCCAACTTTCAACTGAGCTTGCTTTGCTGAGAAGACAAGTAATAGAGTCTGCATCTGTAGAGTTGAAGTCAGCTAAGTACACATTCCCTTTTCTAACTCCAGTTAGAACCACTTTATTGTCCTTCTTACTTGTGACAATATAGGCTTCAAAATTGAAGGAAACAGTATTCCCTCTGTCACATAGTTGACTGATGCTCAATAAGTTGTGTTTGAGACCATCAACCAATGCAACTTCATCAATGATGACATTTTCTTTGGAAATCAAGCCATATCCCATAGTGAATCCTTTGCTGTCATCTCCAAAGGTTATGCTAGGGCCAGCTCTCTCCTTAAACTCTGTGAGCAGGGTGAAATCTCTTGTCATGTGTCTTGAACAGCCACTGTCCAAGTACCATAGATTCCTTCTTTTTCCCTGCACACAACAAAATCAATCAAGTTGATTTTGGTACCCAAGTTTCCTTGGGTCCAGCCTTGTTAGTCTTTTTCCTAGACTTCATTCCTCCTGCATCTTTTGACTTAGGTAACTTTGGGTCAACCTTGATCTCAGATATGGTTGGTTGAAGTGTAGGATTAGTCACAGAATCATTTAGCACATTTGATTGAATTTGATAAGGCATAGATTGTGCAAACATGTTATTTCACATAGGCATATTGTATGGCATTTGAGGCATACTAAATGCAGTAAAATAAGGATTATTAATATATGGCATGTTTGCAAAATGTGCATGGGGATTCTGATGAGACATAACAGGCATAGCATGCAGAGGTGACATAGACATGTTAGGCATGGAGGGATTTGAAGGCATGGGAGCATTTTTAACAGATTTGTAATTATCAGATAGGTGATTAAAACTTTTACAATACACACAGCTTTTTCTAGGAGCATACCTATGAGGTGTGTAATTGTTATGTTTATTAATCCCTACCTTCCCATTTCTTTTAGATTTTCTTTTAGTTTCCTTCTTTCCTCAACCAACTTAAGCCTATTTTTCAGCTGATCTAAAGTCATGTGTCCTATATTCACCTTACTGGCATCTTTCGATGTGCTAGCTCCTTCTTTGACAAAGTTCTTGAGAGTTGAACCATCCTTCTTATTGAGAATTTTATTTTTGTAATTACTTGCCTGTTTTAATTGATGAGCCTTCAACGGATGCTCCTTTTCTTCCTTCAACGGATAACTTTCATCATCCGTTGATTCCACATCCGTTGACAATCCATCAATTAATTCCAACTCCTTTTTGTTTTTCTTCCAGGCATCCTCACAGAATGATTCAATTCCCTGAACCTTGGCAATCTGAACACTAACATCCCTAGATATTTTCCAGGCCTTGATTACCTCTTGCTCACTTTCTAACTGTTTAGAAAGAATTTCTACTTTCTTAACAGCTTCTTCTAGTTCACTCTCAACAGTCAAGCATTTAAGTTTAATCTTTTCAAGCTCAATTACCTGATCCTCTAACATAGCATTCCTATCACTTAAAAACACCTTATTCTCTTTGATCCTAGTGTTTTCTTTAGCTAGTGATTTAAGGGAAACACGCAAATGATATAATTCATTGGACATATCATTTATGGCTTCAATGCATTCATTTTTAGAAAGCTGGGAGAGATCAGTAGTAATTACCTGGTTGCTTAATGAACTAGTTTCATTTTCATCAGAATTAGCCATCAGGGCTAGGTTGACATATTCCATATCATCATCTTCATTGACTCCATCTGCTGCCCAATCATCTTGAGTGAGAAAAGCTCTTTCCTTTTGTTTGAGCAAATCAAAATACTTCTTTTTGTAATCAACTTGCTCAAATTTCTTCTTATCAGAGGTTGGCTTCCTATACTCACTTGCAAAGTGTCCACTAATGCCACAGTTATAACATTTGAACTTGGATTTGTCCACCATGTTTTTGTTTGGCTTAGTAAATTTTGTATTTTTCCTGAACTTCATCTTTGCAAACCTCCTGGACAGAAAAGCTAGATGTTCATCAACATCATCAGAGTCATCCTGACTGGAATTGTCTTCATCCTCAGCTGCTTGCTCTTTGCCCTTGCTTAATTCTGATTTGCTTGTGCCAATTTTGAGACTTGGCATTGTCTTCTCCTCATTCCTGGCTCCAACCTTCTCACTGTCAGCTACAAGTGCAACTGATCCTCCTTTTCTCTTTCCCTTTTCCAACAGCTCATCTTGCTCCATCACAAGTTCATATGTCTTCAAAATTCCATATAATATTTCAAGTGTGAAGTCCTTATAATCTTGAGAATTTCTTAGAGAAACAGTCATAGGCTTCCATTCCTTTGGTAGAGACCTTAGAAATTTTAAATTGGAGTCCTTGACTTGGTACATTCTGCCATACAGCTTCAATCCATTCAACAGTTTCTGAAATATGTTGAAGGTATCATTCAATGATTCTCCTTCTTCAAAATGAAAATATTCATATTGTTGAATGAGAAGCTGCATTTTGTTTTCTCTAACTTGCTCAGTGCCTTCACAGATAAGCTGCACAGTATCCCAAATTTCCTTAGCAGTTTGGCTGTTAATGACATTGTCAAACATATCTTGATCTAGGCCATTAAACAGAATGTTCATGGTTTTCTTATCCTTGTGAACCTCTTCAATATCTTCAACAGTCCATTCTGCTTTTGGCTTGGGAATAGACTGTCCAACAGCAACTGTTGCAGTAGCAGCTGTGGCCACCTTGTGAGAGATGTGAGGACCATTTTCAATGCAGTTGATGTAGCTTTCATCTTGAGAGAGAAGATGTAAATGCATCTTCACTTTCCAGTGATGATAGTTATCTCTTTCCAAGATTGGAATCTTTACACCAATATCCTTCTTACTCATGATGTTAGCAGAATAGATCTTTAAACTCTTTATATGTTAAGAGCTTGCTCTGATACCAATTGTTATTCCTAGTGGACTAACAATGAGATTTACAGAAGGGGGGTTGAATGTAAATCTCAAAACTTTTTCAAGTTTTGAGTAGTTTCTAAGGCTAAGTGTTTTAGTGAGGAGATGTGTGTGAATGGCTTGAAGCTAATACAGACAGATATATATATTCAAACACAAATGTAGAGAACACAAAGAATTTAAAAACTTTTCTGGTGGATTTGTTGTTCCACCAGAGATGTGTTATTTCAAAAAATCTGTGATTCAAAGAATTAAATCACAGCTGCTTCCTAGTACAAACTAGATAATTTTCTCTCTGGATTTTTCTAAGAAGCTCTGGAAAATTCACATCTAATTACTAGCTGCTACTTGGTTTATATATCACCAAGTTTACAAGTGAAGACAAAACTGTAAAATACAATTAAAAAGGCTCTTCACATGTTTCTTCTTCATTTCTCTTATCCAATGCAATTTAGGCTTAGCTGTTAATCTTTGAATACTTCCTTGTTTGCACCAGAATGGAAATGCTGCATTTTCTTGATTCCTCCTAGAGGCTTCCACATTCCAGTTTGTCTCTATCAACCCATGTGCCTCTGTCAGCTTATGAATTGTCACTATCAACTGCTAATGAACTAAGCATCCGTTGAAGCTTTCATCCGTTGATGCCTTATCCGTTGAGGCTTTATCCGTTGAAGCTTTATCCGTTGATGCATTATCAGTTGAAGTCTTTATCCGTTGAAGCACTTATCCGTTGATGGATATTATCCGTTAAAGCTTTAGAGACATCCGTTGAAGCTTTGTTTCTTATCCGTTGAAGGTCTTCAATATCAGTTGATACTTCTTCACTTATACAAAATTACAAGGCATGAAATATTTACAATTAGCCCTCCTATTTGCATATCCACTAGTAGTCAACATGACTGATAATTTCCTACAACATCTAAGAATTACAACTTGAATACAGAGAATGAAATGTGCTACAATACTAAACTTATTGCTAAGTAAAGCTACTCCTTCAACGGATAGCCAAGATGGTCTTATCCGTTGAGGCTACAAACACTAGATTTCTACTTAAGTGTTTTGTTTAACTTATCATCAAACTAATACACATATTCCTAACAATCCTTTTAAAATCTTCAAAGAATAGACTTTACGTAAAAAGAGAGTTGGTGTACATGATTTTGATTGAAAAGCTGTGTAAAGAACAATAATGCAACAAAACAATTTGAAGAATCTGTACGTCAATAAATCATAATTGAAGGAGGAAGAATGCGTGAGGATTTAAATATGAATGAGACAACCATATTTGTACTCAAGATGGCCAGTCTTTCATACTATATGGCATACATCACATGATTAGGTGGCGTCCCACTAGACTCTTCGTCATTCCGAAAAAGCGTCACATCATAACACTGTTTGTCTCAATCAGAAAGCAATATTTTGAGAAGAGAAATAATTTGGAGGGAATACAATAAATTTTCTTTCCTTCTCGCCTTATATAATTTATTAATAAAAGAAGCTCATACTTATTCAAGAATCAAGAAGAATATATGTTGTCGTATTAGAGAAAAGAATGACACAGTTGGTCATCATCCACGCTGCACTTAGGTATACCTTCAGGGATCATTCGAATAACAGATTCATAATTTAGGTCACATCACAACCTCGGAATGTCATCTGGAAAATGCCTTCACATTAAATACTTTAATAATTCGATCATAATCGCGTCCTTACGAAATTTATAGTCATTACCTCCAACTTCATCTATGCCGCGTAGAATAACCATTGATCATGCAACATTTCAATTTCGTCGATAGGAATATTATTCTTCTCCAATCATCTGGAAGAGTCTTCCATTTCCTTCAATTATCCTCTATCTTTTTGAATCACGAATCTTGTTAAATATTAATAATATCATGAATTGGATAAATAATGTTTTAACATGTTGATTCAATTGTTGATATTATTAAATAAAGTTTACGTTCGTCTTTTACGGGAAAACTTTAAACTTCCATCATGATAGTGGGTCTACTTGGTCATCTGAACTATCAATACTGAGTCTAGATCCATTATTCTTTTAGGTCATTCTCTACTTATAATAACAAGAACTTAAGCAGTAATTTCACAACCAAATTGTGAAACTCATTTTATGAAAAGATCTTCTAAAAGTTTATTAAGAAAAAACTTTTTTAGAAAACTCGTTTTAAAATTTTGAAAGTTAGACATTTGGTCGTCATTACTATATAAGTTACTCGCTATTCTTCTAATCCTCTAATGAGATATCTAATTAAAAGAATTCCCCTATAAGGGTCCCTCCACTTCGGTATATCTTTTATTTCTCCTTGGATTCTGTTCATATTTACTAGTCGATGAAACTTTATTTACCGTTGTATACCATTTTATTCATAACTCTAACTCCAATACTGACGTCTGGTACTATCTTTGATATTCTCATTGTCATCCTTGATGTTATGCTTACAACTAACTAATACAATTCAACGTTCTGTCTGCGGATGAGGTCGCACCTTCTTGCTATTCTTAAGTATACCTAATATGGTAGAGGTCATTACTTGCGTGGAGACCGATAAGTGATAAGAACCTTCTCGCAACGGTGGTGCCTTTGAAACTTGATTTGGCTCTTCGTCAGCTTCAATCGACTCGTTTCCTCCAGCGGGGATCTTGTCCTACTACCTAATTCTAGGTTGGATCATACTAAAACTCACCTAGCTTTCCTTATACGAAGTTCTCACAAGAGTCAATCACATTTTTCTTTAAAACCACATGACTAGTGGGGTAACGTATCCAGTCTTTGCCGAGCTGTCGACCCTTCACTACCATAAGGTCTGAGAACTCAATATATCTATAACGTTACTATATTTGCCTTACACTTTCCTCAATAATATCTATCTTACTAAATCCATATATGATCCACAAATCCTAATTCGCACTCAATTCGAACTCAAAATAATTATACCTAGGGTCTTTCCTAACTTATATGACCTATTATTCCTATCTTACTCTCACCTATCCTTATTTCAGGGACCAATAACCTGTTACTCTGATACCAACTTGTAATAGCCCAAATCCGGGGTCAAGATTTGGTGTCACTAAATAATCTTTACATAATATAAAATAATATGCAATGACCCCTTAATTTCGAATCGTTTACAGTTCATGATATGAAACAAGAATCTAACCTTCTAAAATTTACAACAACTAGGATACAAGTTTAAATATTTTTGTACTAATTCCCTTGTCTTATTTTTCTAACATCTTCATCCTCTTGCAGCGAAGATCTTTCTAACTTCTTCTATTATTAAAAGCTATTCACTTTTATCCTCATTTGTTTCTGAAAGAAATAAGAATTTGCAAAGCAAGAGTGAGCCAAAAATGCTCAGCAAGTACATAACTGATTTCCAAGTATCAATATCAAAGGAAATTTCCTAAAACAATTTTTAAATAATTGATAAATATTTTTATGTATTTGAAGTAGTTGAGCGAATTAATATTGGACTTTATTAGCCCATAATCATAAATCAAAGGTGGCGAGCAATTTACTGATCCATCTTTTAAATTAGGTTTTTGTCCAGTTTTGTTGTCATAGTACTTTTCAAGAGGGAATGTCGTTAATGGTGATCAACAATAAATTAGTCAGGACACTAGAACCAATATATGCATTATAACCTACTGATCAGTCAGGGTATAATGCGGATCTGTACCCATCTGTATAGACCCACCAACATATAGGGTACCCATGCACTATGGCCTTTGTAATTAAGGATCCAGCCATCTCTGGCCCTTAGGGTCCAGCTCATTCCTGGCCCTCATCGTAACCATCCAGTCCGTAGAGTATTTTGATGTCAGATCACTTTGTTTTCAAAACATCCCAATTCATGGTTCACAAATAACCCGAAATAATAGGTATTTGCTCAAGAGATCAATCAATAATAAAGGAACAATAATGAAGGGTACTTACATAATTAAGAGTAATTGCAGCGAAATATAAAACATTTAATTATTCTGAACTTAGAATAGGAAAGATATATTTGCATTATATTAGACGAAAGTTTAGGAATACTTGCCTTCTTAAGCTTTAACCACTATTACTGGTTGACTTTGATCCAACTTGAACGTTCGGCTTTATCGTCAAACCACTAACCTATTCTGAATACGATTCCATCCCTCACGTCCTTCGATTGGAATCTTGCTAAGCTTGACGATTGACCATA